>NC_052118.1:4723550-4727593 GCF_012273895.1 Zerene cesonia | reverse complement strand
CAGATTCGAAATTCAAATGTAATATTTTTTTATAATTAAGTGTAACAGTATTTATGGCCAGACTAAGTATATTCAAATAACATTTTGATTCTAATTAAAAAGGTATTGTATAAACCTTTGTAACCACATGTTGATGATGATGTTGATGTGTGAATTTCAGGCCATTATTCCCGAATGCCCGAGTAGGTAGGGAACAATTCCAAATGGTCTATTTACAGTTACCTATTTGATTAATTGTCAATACTTTTTAAAACAACGTAAGTCTTATAATGATTTCAATTGGTCATTTAAATTACTGGATTTATTTATATTTTAAATAAAAAGATTAATCAAATACACAATTGTCAAGTCTGATTTAACGCACTATTATCTTTTCTCAGTGTCGCCTAGTTGTGTGATCGTGTAACAATTATGACAGAGTTATAAATATTCACCTTCAACACTAAGATCGTCCAAATATTTGTGGAACGCTGCACAAAGGTCGGCTAAGTTGTTGAACGGACGTTTTTTCTTTACTTGCACCGCGGCGTCGGCACACAACTCTATGACATTCCCAAACACCCACTCAAACTGGTCATCAGCCATAGAATTTACGCCAGAGATTGTTACAGCTGACATTTTTAGTCTCACGTTTCAAATAACACTGATTTTTAAGTTGTCCGTTTGATCATTCGTAGGTCATTAGTTCACGATGATAACTGTACACAGCACACATCCATTATGTAATTACAAAGTACTTAGTAAGTAATATTTAATCTATCTGTATTTACATTATAGAGCATTTTGTATGGGTAAACGTTAGTGTTTGCTATAGTTGTATACTATTTAAAGAAATATTTATTTGGACTACGAGAATCAGCAAAAGCTCTAAAAATTACACACAGATATCATATAATCCAACGTTTTTATTTGAAACCAGCATTCCGGCCCGGCTTCACTCCTAGTAAGTTACATTTTTTCTCTATAAGAACCTTTCTTGAATCTTTATAAAAACGTTAAATAAATATAAGCCAAATTGGTGGAGCTGTTCTAAAGTTATAAGATTAGCAACACATTTAGCGGTACATTTGTATTTTAGTAGGTATGGTTGTAATGTTTCACATATAAACTACTGAACCGATTTCAAACATCTCTCGCCTTTATAAAACTGTAACTTCAACTTCAGCGAACAGCGAACAGTTTGTAGATAAATCATAGTACCTAACAATCAATATATTAATCGTAGATACTAAAATATATTTAATTTTCTAAAATTGCTATATTAATTATTGGTCAAAATTAGGATATTTAATGTAACTGAACTAATATCTAACTACTAGGTTCCAATCAGCAAATTCGCTTGCACTCATTTAACTTTAAAATCGTTTCACGTACCTAAAAGCTATGCTCTATTTCGCTTCCTGCATTTTGGTTCTTCAAATATCTCTAATCAAATTAGTTTGAAATCGACTCATCAGTTTAACTGTATCGACTGTGACGTTTCTAATGTCTATTAGTAATATTATAAGTTATAACCAATATATATAAGTACCTATAGACACAGAATAAATAACACAAGAACGATTCCGTAGCAAATACTAACTCCTACCCACCTTTGTGCATCCATTCGACAACGATACATAGTTTCCCTACAAATAACTTCATGATAGCAAAGAGGAACCATATTTTCGTCCAATTTACATTTCGCTTTATAAATCACCGAATAAAGAGGAACAAAGCGACATTTATGTGTCACTTGTATTGAGCAGGAACGAGGGATAAATCACGGTGTTAACGCGAGATGGCGCTTACGACCCCGCCGGGACCGCGGCGCGACAAATTGTCGCGGGGGAGCCTCACGCGGATCGCAATATGAATGCAAAACCAATTTAATTGTGTTTCAAATTGTAACACAGTATTTGATACAAAGGTTGTTATAATTAAGTATAAGAATGTACATAGTAAATATTCATTTTATTTTATAGTTTTTTGGGTATTCAAGGTATGTATCAAAGAGATTTAAATTTTTATGCGTTTTATAAGAGCAAACACAAATAACAAGAGCAGAGTTCAAAATCATTGAAAACGTAATAGATGAATTAGAATGAGAATATAGAATGCTAGACGATTTATTCAGGAACAACACAGGTCATGTACTTACATGATTTTATTGGCTTCACCTGTAAAGATATACAAATGTATTTATTTTACCGACTTTTTCATTCGATCTTGACCCACTTTAAACGGACCGTTTTAATTTTGTACGCTTATCATCGCCCATGAACATCACAGAAGCTCGCTGCCCGCTGCCCGCTTTTAAGGGGCAACGATCAGGAAAGGAATGATGACTGGGAAGGGTGAGGAAAAGGAATTAGCCTTCGGCTCCTCCACTCATCGTACGAAACTAAATAGAATGCTATTATTTCACGCGGTTTTCTATACGGGTGTGGTACTTCCCCGGTGCCGGCTGGCCCAATTCGTGCCGAAGCATGCTCGACTCTCACATAAAATACATACCTATTCCTTAGACATATTCTATACAACATCAAGTGAGACAATTTAGTTAAATGTATTTCTGGATATATTTTTGGGTTTTTTGAATTATATTTATTTACTTGTAATGTCTAATAATTATGTCATTACAGAGTCTCAGATAATACTATATAATATGTGTTATAACTACTTACCGTACATTAAATAATATGTAATTTCCCAAATTTTAAGTTAATGCTACATTTCAAATCGTTATAATGTATGAATGAGATTGCAAGCTGCTATTTACAATTGATTTGATGTACCTAGTTTTAGATATTTTAGATGATGCTAATTATTTTTTCTACTTTTATCTAACGAGCCAACATTTGATTCGCGATTTAACATTCACTATTGAACTCCCGTCCCGAGGTATGCCATTCTGAAGTTGAAGCAGAACAAACATAAAGACATGAAAAATTTCGTTTCGATCGTTGTCGTTGTTTTAAATAGAATCTATATTAATCAAATGGAGTAAATAATTGTAGTGCATATGTAGATTGTAGATAAATAAAATTGCACTCCGATACCTAATTAACATCTAGATAACGACGTAGGTCTCAAATCAATATTCGCTCAATGGACGTTGTTTAAGCATTAACAAATAAATATTATTTTTAATTTATTTTTTATAGAAAAACGTAAAAGGTTTTAATAGAAATTAAATGCTGTCTAGCGGTGGAGAAGGTAGAATGCGAAATATATTCTGGAGCGGTGCAGGCTGTATATTTTTTGTTTTTATTTTGGGTATATTAGAAATTGAAGATTTTGTGTGTCAAAATCACTGTAATTATAGAAGTATTCCCCACTCTGCAATTTAAATGGATAGATGACATTGACCTTAAAATGTTTCCGCATTTTGATTTTCAAGAAATAAATATAATTACATTATATTGTAGGATATATTTTATTACGGGAGAGATTTTTTAAGTTCATAGTCTATTTACACATCATAAATTTTTTATTATCACAATAATATTTATTGCGGCCATTAAAAATGAATGAAGTAGCATTAGGTAAAGTCTTTATAAATTACAAACACAATTTACCACACAAAACATAACGACAGTGACACTCTAGAGAAATCAAATGTGGAGCTTTAAAATTATATGGAAACAATAAACATAAAAGCTTTGGTGTGCGCGTTGCATGTGATTGCTGTGAATTAATTAAATGTGGTTTTCATTAGCTCTAATAAAGGCGGCAGAGCGCGCTTACGTCCGCCATGTTGATTGTAAAGCGCGGCAAACGAAACGACTGTCAGGGCGGGGCCTCGCGCATAGATAACAAAATATGCTCTAAGCTCGAGCGACGGACACACGTCTCACCGTCTCACGGCTCACCGCCTCACCGCCTCACCGCCTCACCTACCTGCCTCATAAAATCCACCAATATTCAAATCTTCTCTTAATCCATCCATAAGATATCAAAAGGCGGTGCATATTTGATGCCGGATTGCTTTTAATAAAGGTTTAATGATTTACATTGATTCTTTCGGTGTATCTTTTTAATGGGGTGCTAAAATACTGTAT
>NC_052118.1:4664487-4722550 GCF_012273895.1 Zerene cesonia | reverse complement strand
GTAATAAATGTTATTTGCAGTTAACAATTTTCTTTTTTCTTTATTACAATATTTATGGCAAGACTAGGTAGATATTTCGTTATCTTTGGGTTATAAACATAAGAAACAGTCATTTAATTTAATACCTACTCATTATAGCCATGTAGAACGAGGGAAATGATATTTAACGTAGAAGGTATTCTTACTAAAACACTTTGAGATAGGCAAATGTTTATTTGTTTATTTTATTCGCCCATCATTTATGTTTCATTTTATGTGTTAACATTTGAACCTGCGTTTAATCAAAATGTTTTACATACCTACATGTTTTTATAATAATCCCAAATTCTTTTCAATTAGTGTTTTGTTTGTCTTTCTTTTATGTCGTCACGCAGCGATTTTGTATAATACGTAATGCAAGAGCTTGGCTACTTTTTCCGCGGCGTGACATCTCATTCCCACGGGAACTTATTTTGGACATGCAAACATAATCAGAAATATAATCCTTAATAACAAAAATATGAACACCATGTAAGTATTATAATTATATTGGTTTAAGTATACTATGTAATTTTGTTCCAAATAAAAAAAAAACGTTAAATAATATATAAAATAATGACACAATAATTAAATACCTCAAAACTCGTCAGCCTACTTAGAAACATTTGTAGTCTATATTTATATATAAACATTTGCAATACATGAGCTATGAGTTTTTTTTAATAAGTTTGGAATAAAAATACACTCAACGTTTCTTTGCAAATAGGTAGTTCACAAATCAACCCGCAATCAAGCATATAATTAGAACTTATTTTATATTGTATAAATGCTATGATATGAAAATCACTATGAAATCAAATCTTGAAAAAAATCGACACTAATATGTTATATCTTCATATGGATTTTAATACCCTTACTTGTCACAATTTATTTATACTTAGTTGATGCAGCAGTGATTTATAGTGTGATCGGTTCCTACAATATATCCCAAGTTTACTTTAGACAATCCGAGAGCGATGTACAATAACGTGAATAATTTATTTACACACGACAGGGTAAACTAGAACCCTTTATCTCGGGTTTTAGTTCAGATAAAATAGATAATGTGTTTCTTTATGGCAGAAATCGTAAAACTGTATCGTAATACTGGCGTCATGGGGTTAGGACGCGACGGAGGTTGACATGTGGTAAGGTATATGTATTTTGTTTGATATAGGTATATAATTGATATGGGAATGGCATTGAACATAGAGAAAAAGTTTATGTGTTTCCTACGATACAAGATTTTTTTTAGATTAAGATACTTCATTTTATTGTAACACAATTTGAAAATATCGACTCTTAATGAATTTGTTTCCCATTTGGAATACTGACTTATGTAATAAATTACAGATTATTTATTATAAATAATACATAATTTACACTTTTTTACCCAACCTAAGAGTCTCCATTTCATTCAACCGTAAAAGTAGATTATTAAACTCTACATATGAATACACTCTATATATAAATAAATCCTTCCCAATTACCGTCTTCTTTAAACTAAATAACAATTGGAAAATAATAACATTCAAGAGCGTTTCCCAAAATTTGTATGCCGCAGAAGTTTAGTTCAGTTCCAAGCGATGCGGCGGCGGTTGATTTATGCTGGCGTGCGGCGCGGGCGCGGCAGGTACGCGGCCGTTTATAGCAGAACTTTAATTTATAACCGCTCTAAATAACGTGGATTTACTGCGCGCTTTTATTGGCCCGCTAGACGCTACCCGCCCGCCGCCCTTCCTCCCCACTTCCCGATATTCCCTTTGTTTGAATCGAATTTAATGTGATGCATTATGTTTTTTAGCTTTTTAATGACACGACTTTTCCAACGCCCTGTGACGGCTTTATCTTTGTAATGTTTCTGAGTTTAATTAACCAATATCTACGTACCTATAAATGTTACTTAAAAAATAAGTACTTAAAAAATAAGATGTATAGAATATAATAAGATGTAAATTGAAATAAATGCAGTTTTATTTATCTCAAAAATGTAAGACAGTATATAACTATCTTTCTATTAAAGTAGATGTCGTAATATAAGCGTTTTGTGATATTTCGTCAGGGATTTTTGTATTTCTTTTCATATCAGTAGGTAGATATTAATACCTATCTACCTACCTACTTGTATTGAAAGAGAATTCCCGTGTCCCCTTGTGAGGGCGGATGCATTACGCATCTGTTTCCTAATCGATTTTCATTACCTACAGACATGTAGCTGATCAGCCTTCAGTGTCCTTTTTTTTAAGAGGGGTAATCTTGCATATGGTAACAACGTTCCGGGGAAGGAACCGTGAGTTCCGACCCAGCAGTTGCCCCTCTCCAGGCCCTCCGCATATTGTCCATCCCGAGGTGCTGCATGCTGAAACATAAGCTCACGCTACCTGCTCGCCAATAATTGATTTTTCAATCTTAGTGACCTGCCAAAATGAGACATTTTGTTTGCTAGTTCTCACCGCGAATTGAACCCAGGACCCCTCGCTTGACACTTCTACTGATGTACAGTATATTATATTACTAAACGTCACTTACTTCCTGATGTATGTGTGATTTAAAGGCTTACTAATAATAAAAATTTAAAAAGTTCACGAAATCTTACCATGTCAGAAATGTCGTCATAGACGTATACATGAATCTTTATCGTATACTAGCGGTCCGTCCCGGTTTCACCCGGTACATATACTTATGGCTTATAGCCTTTCTCATTAAATGGGCTATCTAACACTGAAATAATTTTTCAAATCGGACCACGGAGTTCCTGAGACCAGTGCGTTCAAACAAACTCTTCAGCTTCATAATACTAGTATAGCTATTAGGATAGGTTAGTACCTTTTATTTTACCTATTATACATACATATACCTAACATGTAAATACATGGTAGGTATATGTATACACTTTGGCAAGGTATGGAATTATCTTTTCGTCGAGGTTACCAGATAAGTCTTTTAATCTAAATGTGAAAATAAAAAACCCCATGAAAACGAATATAAATGGGAAACCCAAACATATAAAAGTACTTTCTTGGTGATAATAATATCAAAAATCGTTATGTGAATTAATAACCTCAGGTTTTAGATAACGTTTATTGTATCATAAATGTATATTATACAAGCGTGGATGTGTGTATTTACACACACACATATACAGGTACCGTACGTATATGTAGATGAGAGTAAATATATATTATAATACGTCAATTGGTAAATTGCATAATGCTTAATTTTTATTTTACCTATACTTGCTGACCCGGTGAAATTCGCAACGTCATAGAATATTTTTTTGATATATTTTCCTTATTTCCCGCACCTTTTAAACATTCCCTGGACTATTAAGTATTCGTACCAAAAATATCTAAATCAGCCTCGCCATTCGCCTATAAGTAGGCTATTAGTAGCCTAACACCTACCTAGACTAATGTTAATCTAATTTCATATAGTTTTCCTCGTTATGTTTAGGTAATATTTATCTTTCCGCCAGCAGCTTTGCCCCTATGAATTACGTATCTAATTTGCAAGGAACTGTCGCTATATTTCCTTTCAAACGAGACATTCCAAATTTAAATTGCAAATTAAAATTAGAATACAGCAGTATCGACTAGACATACCTATAATTTTGAGGCACAAAGTGAGTATGTGTACATACCTACTTATTTAATACAAAAGTAAATCCAAAATTTCTTACTTACCTATAACTATTTTTTAAATCATACAACTCCACTATCAAATCAACAAACATTTCTTTTGTCAAGCACTCTGCTATGCGTGATAACAAAAATTGATGGGATTTTTTTATCTGAAAGGTGGAATTTATCGAGTAATCGTGAAAAGCTCTCTCCTCGGCAAGGCCACGTCATATCCGTCATTATCTACGGAGAGAAAGCGGATGCTAAGACCGGTAACTTCAAAGGCATGCAGCCCTTTGTCGGCGTAATCTTAACTTTTAATTGCACTTGCAAAACTAAATGTCTTTATTACTCTGTAACAGTTTTGTGATAACGCTGAAAGAGTGATACAAAAGCACACATAAGACTGCATAATGTCTATTCTATCCTAACAAATACGTAAATAAATGCATACATAGAGCATTCAAAATTTTGCTATATTTTATTTCATATCATTATTATTATTATTGTACCTGCGTCTAAGTAAAGTCTACAATTAAAACCTATTTTATTAATTTTATTGCCAACACGGTTCGTCTTCTAATCTAAGCCTATTAAACATTACGAAACCGTCTCGGATATTCGAATGCATTTCCAAGTATCCATCCCGATATAATTATAAAAAATAAAACGCAGGATGGACAACAAACATGTTTTACCTACGTGTAATTTGCATCTGATGCGACTCCATAACTTATTAACCCTTTTTGAGATCATCTTAAAGTATACTCAAAATAAACGCCTGTAAAGCTTAAAGTCGTATATTTAATCTATTATTTATGACGTTTTTTGTTGGGACGAAGTTTTATAGCGTTGGCGGCGAATAATAATTGGAAGCGGGGATGCGTTAGCGCAGTAAAGCTGCAATTGACCAGAAAATAACGAGCTCTCTCATATGTAAATATATATGCTACGAATATGCCTTCCGCTTACAGCTGCTGTGCGGCGAGTAGTTTTATCGTTCGATAATATTTACGTTTTACTTAAAGACAGTACTTGTGAATGTAATGTGCTTGTTTGCTTTTAGAATTATTACACCTTATGTATTAGATGTAATGATTGAGATATGTGTATCTAGGAATACCTTCCTTTTCTTATTATTTTGTCGTTATGTATAAATCATGAAAATAAATGAAATAAAGCTGCTACTTTACAGTTTTAAATATTTTAATTTAAGTACATATTGCTCAATAAAGTTTATGTAATTTATACATTGCGTTTTGATTCAACTAAAGGATAGACGTAAAAGATAATTTAATTAATAGGAATCACGTAATCAATACAACACGTTATACAATGATTGTTAGCGTTTATTTGATAAAACAAGAATCAATAAACTAGTATCTAAACACAATCCGTAATGATTATGGACCCGCTGCGAGCGAACAGTAAGTCCATACAAGTCGATGATGATTCCATAAATTTATATAGTGCATAATAAAAAGGCAGCTTGGAACAAAACGTCGTCACCTCCGTTTATGAACAGCCCTACGTCGGGTGCACCCAATGATTGTTCTTTGTAAGCCCTAGCGAGACTCCATACCGAACTTAATTACCGTGGAAATTGGTGAATAGCCCGCTTTATTGGATTTTAGCGACTCTATATTGTCATTGATTAAGCGCCTAATACTAGTTACATGGTAAACATTTTCGCCTTGACATTAATGAAAGACTGCCTGATTTTATGTCAGATGCGGGCCGAAAGTTTACATAGGGGTGCTAATTAGATATCTATAAAACTTTAATTGGTTCTGAAAACAAATTAATTGCTATACTTACTACGCTCACTTGTGAAAAATAATTAACCTTATTTTAATTGCAGGAACATAAAAAACATCGAATTATTAAGTATTTGGTATTCAGACCGCTTTTAAGCAACAAGCGAGTTCCCAATAAAACGTTAAAAGCATAGAAGTAAAATATAGCATATAATTCCAAACTTTAACTTATTTAATGGACTATCCATTAAATAACATCGATCCTAAGATTGTGTCTACATAAAAGGATTACATAAGCCATGACCCGCGTCCATGGGCACAAGGCGGAGTCACGAAGCTATGTGACGCGGGTGTAGTGCGCGGGCGGCGGATAACGCTCGGACAAAGGCGGACATGAAAAGCGCCGCCGAATCTGCTTATCACACCGTTTGATTGTTAGTTGGCCGCGCACTAATAATGCCCTCTATATATCAACTCTCACGTGGGCATGTGAATGCAGCGATATCACATGTACTTACGTGGCATAATTAAGGATGGGAGGGTGGTTACATGTGGTACCTAGTGTTTCAATTAAAAAGGATGGATATTGGATAAGGCTGCCAAGTTGGTGCATCATAGGTACATTATATCTTCAATTATTTTTGGTTTTTACGAATAAATATCAGAAATATTAGATGGTATATAGGTATAAAACAATAGAAAGTAAATAAATAACGACGATCGAGCGATACTTGATTTTTCATTCGCAAATTATAGATCAGACTTAAACGAGATATAAGTATATCTTGTATCCTCTATAAGCAGGTACTACTTTATACTTAAGCGGAGGAAGCCTTATCCATTGCGAGGCTCCGGGCGGCAGTTCTTTGCGAGGCCTTTCGTCTTACGTGAAAAGCATGTAATAATTAAGTCTTATCTATTTTTATATACAGGTAGAAGCAGCTTCATTATAATTATAATTTATATAGAAAGTGTCAATGAAATACTGCAGAATTACTTACCTACGCATTCAATTAATTCGTGGTTATTTGTTTATATGACGTATAATTTAATGCAACGAGTAATTTATTGAAGTGAATATGTAATGAAATATTTTATCATCATTATATCAATAAAATGTAATTACTGGCGTAATTAAGCGCTTAGTTACTTCTATAAATTGCATTTACTTGAACATGAAAATTATAAAATTGTAAAAATATCATAAGAAACTATGTACCTACTCGTCCATATACTAACGTAAGTTACTAGAGCTATTTAAAAAAAATATGTCATTAATATTTTACATGACAACGGTAGGTAAAATCTCCTGCTGTGTTTGACGACTAGGTGTATTGGTTTATTAATTGTATATTGCTTTTGATAATACACGATTTCCTTTAAGTGTATTTATGATAATAGTAAAATATTTTTTTTCACGATGATCGAACTGCCGCACACGTTAAATATATAAAATAAGTGACATGAGTTCTTACATTAATAACAAATTGAATATTAGTATAAACAGAAAATGTATTTTTTTGTAAAAATGGTTGGATGTATTGATGTTTGTAATTCTGTTATGCAAAAACCACAGAACAGATTTTGATGATATTTGGTAGACTGTAGCTTATAATATATACCAGTACAACGCATTAATGCTAAAGAAATACTTACTTTCACGGGTAAAAGCGGAACACATACCTAGTTTATTTACAGGTACACACTACTCTTGTATATTTGGTATGTACATTTGAGACTCAGACGTTGGCAGTTAAAGTTCCGCAAATTATACCTTCCAAGTTCCAACCTTATCCAACCTTAAGGGAACCCAACTAACTACGCTTTACAACGTTTTATGGCACATAATCGCCGTTCTTATTAAAATTTAAGTGCTTGGCTTTCCTTATGCAGCTACAATAACGTATCCTTATTGGCATTTACCTTAAATTGACCTACATAATTATACTGATGCTGTATACTGTATATAGCGCAGGTACACAGAGACTCAATTAAATGGTGATCTAACGGAATTGCAGTTTTCACATCCTGTAGTTAATGTTGTAATACATCATCAGCATTATCACCGCCAATATATGAAAATCATCATAATTGGTCAACCTAATAATTGCAAGTAAACAAGCAAGCTAGTCAAAATAATGTACTCAAGGTACGCATGGTATGCATCCAGAATTAATCATGAAACTTTTCATAATGCTGCAGTGTACTGAACAATGTTAATTTAAATGTATATTTTGAATTTATATTTAATCCAAATCCCCTTATTTGTAGGTCTTAACTAAGTAGATAACATTGCATCTATAAACTACTACAAGTCACCATGAAAACCGTTTTATAACTTACTATACTTACTACACTTATTTTCTGTACAAACCTATTTATATAATCGTGTGTAGATGTGGCGAAAATGTACTACATCCTACATCTACCGATACCATCTACCTATAGTAATTTTGTGCAATAAAATTTAATTGGTTTCAACTGAACTATAATACAGAGCGTACTGAGTGAGCGCGGCAAACGTGGAACATCGACCAAATAGTTGTAAACCACTTATAATCCTATTATAACTAAACGGATTGATTTGAAATAAACATTGATTTTTGGAAGAATATCTTGTTTCGATATCGCATTTCATTACCTATTGCTATTATTAATAGTCAAATAAAAAAAAACAATATAGGTTTACACATATTATCGATAAAAGTACATTATTGAAGGTTGAAGAGCAGGAAGGAACTTTAGAATATTGTGGGAGTCGAGCATGCTTCGGCACGAATTGGGCCAGCTCGCACCGGGGAAGTACCACACCCCCACAGAAAACCGGCGTGAAATAATAGCTTGCTATTGTATTTCGTGCGGTGAGTGGGGGAGCCGGAGGCCTATTTCCTTGTCCTAGCCCTTCCCAGTCCATTCCTTTTTTCCATTCATCAATCCTTTCCTTATCCCTTTTCCCTTAAAAGCGGGCAGGGCATTCTCAGAGGTCTGAGCTTCTGCGAATGTTCATGGGCGGTGGTGATCGTTTACAGTCAGGCGAACCACCAGCTCTGTTGCCCGCTATGACATTAAAAAAAAAAAGAATGGCATGAGTAACTTAGACGGTTTCGGAGACTGCAACCACTCTGTAATCTATATCATACTAGCTGCGCCCCGCGGTTTCACCCCGCGTAAGTCTGTATTCCAAAGATATATCGGGATAAAAAGTTTTCTATATATTTAGTTGCCTATATGTCATTCCAGTTATCCAGCTGTCTACGTACTAAATTTCTTTGCAATCGGTTCAGTAGTTTTTCCGTGAGAGCAACAAACACACATTCATCCTTACAAACTTTCGCATTTATAATATCAGTAGGATATAATTTGATATTACAAAATTGTATATTATGCACAATTAATAGCTTCCTTATTTTGTATATTTCTTATAGGGCATAAGCGAGAGTCTAATAGGTACCTACTATGTTCCCGAGCACAGCGTCAGTTATTTAAAAAAACGCAGGGTATACATTAAAATGCAATATTTTTATACAAATAGAGTTATTGTCTTAACATGCTGGCCAGTAATCTTAAAGATTTGGGGTAAAGGATAACACAAGAAGCGAACTAGATTCATTAAAACAATACGTTGAAAAACCTATTCATTAAACAACAATCGGGATAGCTGTACGTCGTAAAAAGATTATTTTCTATATCCATAGAAAGTTAAACTAAGACAATTAAGCGCGGGTTCTTTTCCGGGGATTACCGTCGGCACCTTTTTGAGTTTTGCCTGACAATTGACAGTAATGCTTTGTTTTACTTTTCTTCTTTTGCAACTGTTTTAGAATTTACTAGTAATAAAGTACATTGGGGTTTCCCGTTGGATACAACATAGCTATTTTCCACGATATTAAATAATATAGAATATATCGATTAGTAACCATTATAAGTTATAACCACAGTTATTTCATTACGTTCAAAATTATTTATGGCTTTTGAAAGTGGTCTAGAAATCAGATTGTTGTATTACATGTTAAATAAATAAGTAATATAATTAAGTAATTTGTGTTTTAAAGAAGAAATAACAATACGGAATAACAATATAGAAATACAATATCATTAAAAATTCTTCCTCGTAAGAAAATGGTATATACCTTTTTACCTAACGAAGAATATACATTTTATATGGGACTTCCGGTCGACTTCGATGTCGTCCGTAGTACATATAAAGCACTCAGATGTCACGTTCAAATGCAACGGTGAAAGAATTTTTAAAACTGTTCCAGTAGTTTCTGAGATTAGCGTGTTTAGACATACAACCAATCAAATGCTTCAACTTTATATTATTAGTATAGAAGCATAGGTTAGTTTCACATTTCACCCATGTTTCATATTTAATCTACTCTTACAACATAAAGCTGGAAAGTTATGTGTGTGTAGTAATTTATAAAAAGAAAAAGCTATCATACTCAATAAAGTATCCTTATAGAACTACAAATTTAAAAATTAGAAAAAGGTTTTTCATCGTTTGAATAAGAACAAAACTCACAAATCAAATAATAAATTATGTGAATAATAAAATTGGAAAAGAATTCCCGTTTTTCTTCGAATAAATCAAGTAAAATATAATTTTGACTAGTTGCAATAACATGACTTTGATTAACGGTGTTCAATAAAATCATAAAAAGAAAATTTTCTTTTTCCTCCCTTCGAATTAGTAATATCAAGTTATCAAATCGTAAGTATATAGGTAACGTTCCAGTTCCAATCGATACGTACTTTTTTATTTTAACTAATAGACATTATAAAAAATTTGTACTTGTAATTTTTAAGCCACTGTGAAACATATTATTCCAAAAGGAAATACCGTTTGTCCACGCGGGTCAAGCCACGGGCAACAGCTAGTATAAATTAGATATGTATTGATTTCGGATTAAAAAACTATAAATGAATTTGTAAAACATTCAGTATAGTTTTGGTATTTAAACTTATTTAAACTTCATTAATGATATTTCAGAAAATTTTCAGCAATGATTTCACGTGGCATCATTAATATATTATCACCTCACATATCAAACACTGATTCAAAAATATTCAATATAAACTTAAATTAACTTTTATGTAGAACTAGTCTCTCTTGTTTATTTTTTTATATCTATGCACCAAGCGTCAGAAAATAGCAATATTATATAGTTTCTTCGAAGTCGCAATTATTTACCAGATGATATATAACAGTCCTGAATGTTTTTTTTAAATCAATATGCTTAAAAATATTTTGTAAATAATCCATCACGATTGAACTGAACATATTAACAACAGTGATTAATTTACTCGTACGACGCCATAACACCATTCGGATTTAAACTTGGAATTTTGGTAAGGGCAACTTTACCAGGCGTTTATTGACCGAGCCGTGGACAAAGACGCTGCATTTATGACATCATAAAACTTACTATTGAAACGAGCAGCTCCAAACTCAACGCACCGCACTTATTGTTCGGACTTAAATAAGATATCCATTTTTTATTGTTTAGCCCATTACGGCCAGCGTTTGTACATATTTTGACTTGGACGCCTTTTCAGAACACGTCTTTTGAGATAAGCCGACTTTTTCACTTCGCAAATTGGTCACATGCTGAAATGGCACCTACCTCCGGCCTACGTTACAACTTACACATAAACAAGCCTATTGTCATTTTGTATTCTATGAAACGTTACAAAGAAACAGACAATAGAAATACATACGCTCTGAAAGGCTTCGGTTTAAGTTTATTGGTTTAATTATTAGCTGCAGCCTGCACCTGCCTTTACATTTTACCGACATCCATACAGTTGTCTAGAATCATAATTGAATTTACCTAGCACACGTTTACATGATAATATATATGTAGCCTAAAAGTTATTTTCACTTAATATATATGGATCTCTTTACATTAGTTTATGTCGGTATCTAAAACAAACTTCCAACGGGTAGGTATGGTGAAATTTACATGACGAACATTTGCATTGACTCCTTGTTATAGCCATTATAAAGATATAAATATAAAAATTATTATTATATAGGATGGCATTATTAAAATTTTAAATAAATATAATATTAAAAGCAGTGGTGGCTGAGTGGTGAGGACCTCGGTCTTAACCAACCTCGACAGGTAAAGGTTCGAGACCAGACGAGCTGCCCGCTCGTCTAAATTGATTTTTAAATTTATCTGCGCATTTGTGTGTAGAAAACATAATGAGGAAACCGGCATGTCCAATTATAAAAAGTTCGACGACATGTGACATCTGCCAACCCACACTTGGCCAGTGTGGTGGATTATGGCCGGAACCCTCATAGGCCTGTGTCCCACCAGTGAATGATGGTGAACATATATGGGCTGATGATGATGATGATGATAACATTTAAATACGAATATAACAAGCTAATCAATATTTTAGCGCCACATCACCAGATAAAAGAATTATTGTCTAAATTATGCACATGGCTCATGACATATTTTAGAATTCTTATTTACAGGAAGGATTAAACACATAATTATTCAAAAACACTCAACGCATGTAAAGTCAGTCCACATGGACGGTTTTCAACGTATTTTATACCACACAATAAATTAGAAGAGCAATAACCATAAATCTTCTTCCACGTCAAATCGCATCACATATTCATGGCTTAAGTTTGATATTTAAAACGAACCTGTCGATGGCAAATGTGTTCTGACACACAAAGTACGTAAATAACTATATTATCTTCGTTTAGATCTTAATGTATTATCTAAAGAATCCGTTTTTACTTGTTTTAGTATGTTCATACTAATGGCATTGATTCATTGATCATGGCTTCTCCTTGTGCATAATTAGTCAACCAATGGCTAAGTTCCTTAAATATTACTAAAATAGTTTCTTGGTTTTAAATAATATGTGGGTATACACCAACAAGAATGTTTCGATAATTACAGTGAATTAATTGTACAGTTTATTCGTAAATACTAAGGTAATTATTTAAAGTTATTAACTAAAATTAGAAAATGTGACAATTGTTTTTTTAGACTTTTAAGCAGGTTTTCCACTTTTGCGTTTCGACGGAACACAGCGTGTTTTAGTCGGTAAGAATCCGACATAACCCACGACCTCTTCCGCGGGGGGTGTGGGTATCCATGCAAGATTTCCCCACAATAAAACCAACAAAAAAAAAACTTGACGTAAGTTTACATGTACCTACACCCCGAAATGAGTTATATTATATCTAAATTCTTTACAGTTCCAATTAATTGTAAGGAATTTAGATATAACCGATTTTGATTTTATTATTCTTTTTAACGGTGAATTAGTCGAAGAATGTTATTAGCTATATTATACAAATATGGTTGGGGTTTTTAATTTAAAATAATTGTTAAAACATATAAAATTAACAATGCTTTTAATTTAAAAGTGTTATGGTGCCAGTCAATGATTCTTAGGTGACAATATTATACTATTTTTCTCATATTGATTAATGGTAGGCAATCCGAACTAATCCATTTTTAATATAATTAAGTACAGTATCAAATGAAGTCCTACTAAACCCTTTAAAACTATGAAATATTTTAGTGTATATGCGTACCTTTGTCTTGACGCTTTAATGAACGTTTTTCTTTAAAAAGCCGGAAAATAGGCAAAACTGAGAAATTTTTAGAAAGAATAGAAAAAATTCGATCACGGGGTAGGATTCGAACCCGCGTTTCTTGCCTAACCGTAGCAACTTTGTTGTAGCAAAATTTCTCATTTATAAAAGCATTTCAATGCTATAAAACTAAAAATTAAAAAGGCAAAACTGTTTTATTTTTGTCGCCTTTTCTCGTGTTCTCGTGCCTTTTCACTTTTCACTTCGGTGTTACTGTAAACCTAAATGTAAGATGTTATGCAATATACTGTATACACTGCGGCAGCAGGGAAATATTCTCAAAGTGATATAAATGAGATTGATAATTTATATCCATCAGAATTGTGCTATTATCCACTTTACCTACCTACTCTAAATATTTATTCTAAAATCCTTGCACTCATTTCAGACCTAACTGAAATTTCCCACGTCATATTTATAAATAATGATATAATAACATAACACAATTTTAGGTAACATAGATTTCCCCAAATAACTAGACGTAATACGATGATAACATTAAGTATTACAAATATTCTTATCTAAATGCGAAATAATTTGTGATTTGTGACGTGACAAACAAACATCAGTAAAGATAAACTGATCTCCTATTGGTGTTATTTACTACGTCGGCAAACTGAGTAAACAGTCGAGTACAGAAAGTTAAAGATGGTTGGGTAATTACAACTTTCAAATGAGCGTTTGGGATTCCTTAACAAAAATCCATACTTTATGACGTCTTTACCTAATTTGAATATGTGTATTCTACATAACGTTAAATGTATATAAATATAACATTCATTATATTTTACATCGTTTTCTGTACTCTCAGAATATCTCGGGATGAAATCTTTCTGAAAATAATTGACTACTTCATAATATTCTTATATATGAAAATATAATCTATTTATTTAATATTAGGTTGTAAAGTACAGAGATACATATATTTATAAATAATAAATATACTTGTCTGTCAAATTACCGTAATTAAACCTCGAAGGAATTTGAATGCTTATTTTATGTTAATGAATTTAAAAAAAACAATTCAAGAGAAAAACTAATGAAAATATTCTTCGAACATGTTCCTTTGTCTTAGCTGATAAATAGTTTATTATATTGTAGCCTTCCTCATGGGCCTCTTTTAATTTGATTCCTCCGATTCAAGAAAAAGGATTCCTTGCCGATAGAGGACCGATGTAACTAACAGTGTCTGTCTTTACACACTTACCTACTTAGATGCTCATACGAATTAGAAGTCTTTACTCTTGTAGGCTCAATTTCTTTTCTCTAGATACGTATTCAGTAATAATGCTAGAAATAATTAGCAGGTATCGAAACAAAACACTTCGGACCTACTCAAAATCCATTAGATATGACTTTATAAGCAGGAAAGAAGGATTAATGTAGATATTTTTAATATCTGTACTGATACGATTTGCAACTTTTTAATTATTTTGGTATTGCATATCATTGAAGCAGAGTAACGATATTTTATATTTATGTTTCAATTAAAATACAGAAACACCCTTGTATCTATGCTATAAGTCATCATATGGAGCGATGTTTATTATTTCCTACAAATGCATTTATTTTTAAGTACCTGTGTAGAACTCGAAGAAGAAAGATAAAAGTACAACAAATTGTAATCGTACACTCCAGGAATTAAAGCAATACAAAAAAAGTATATCGCTACGGCTATCCCAAAGTTTACATACATAAATAGGTATAATACCTACTGTGTGTAGTACACGAGATAGGTCATTGAGAATGCATTTCATAAGAACATTATTAAATAGGAAAAGTCCTGCACAAATTTTACAGACAATTGATAGGTACTTGTTTTATTGGCCTTTACACTTACACTTCTTCTGAGTGCTCAAGTGCTATTATTTATCGATAACATCTTAGTTATATAACATCTATTAATAGCCTTTATTACGTAACCATACAACAAAGATGTTAGTTTTAAACTTTATGAACATAGTATGTGCATGGTATCACATTACTGCGACGTAATCAAGATATGGTATGGACACGAAGGAAAAGCGGGATTAAAAATTCATTTAGCCGCTTTCATGTTCGCCGATAATCCGAACCTTATCAAGATATCAATTCATGAGGATTAAGCCCGCCTAGTTAAATAGTATCCACGATAAGAGCTTATTATTATCTGATGTTGATATTTTTTTAAGTAACTAAAATTTCGTTTTAATTGTGGTTTAATTATTTGGAAGTTTCGATTAAAAATTGTTTAGTTTTTTTGATCTTGTGTAAACTGTTATGTTCCAATTTGTTCCACATTAATACATCTCTCTTTAAAACAATTATTCTTCAGCGCTTTTTCTTCGTGCATTTACTTTACCAGAACCAAGAAATAGTCATTGTACCAACATATATTTCAAAGAAACACTAAGCTAATCGTGATTTAATTAACAAATGAAACAAGGATGCATCACTCATTAAACATCCGATGCGCTATTATGACTACACCAGTACACCTACTGATGTTTGTTGTCCCCGTAATGACGGGCCTGGTGATTTAATGAAACTGTAGATTCTGTTGACATTGTCCGCCAGTTAGGCGTGACGTGTTAACGACCTGTAAGACTGCTGTCAAAGAGCAAACAGAGCAAGGAAAGGCAAACATGTAAGGATTGTTTGCTTAGCGCCGGGCCGCTGTGTGATAGTCGGGGAACGCGGCGGTGGTCGCCCCATTCGCCGCGTGCTTATTCGCTCACTGCCAATCGTGAACCTGCTGCATGTTACACATTTAAAGATGGCCGCTTATTTCGCCTTTAACAAAGAACAATTCTGCTGTTCGTTTGTTCAGCTAAAATTCTGAGAATAGCTGGATAGATGAGGCAGATTTTGATCTATCTTTCTATGAAAATATATAACAGAAAATATGTTTCACAAGTAGATATAATAAGTATTATGTAAGTATCTATGTTCGTGATACAAATTGCACCGAAGTAGGAAGGTAGTGTAAGTCTACTAATATTATTACTAACTACTTGTAAAAACTTTATATCACAAATCACCACAAGGACCGAATTTTAACCCCATTTAGATTTATTTCATCATATCCGTTCCATCTAAAGTATTATAAAGAGGAAATATTTTATTTTATTGTATGTTATAATATTTTCACAAAAAATTACCGCACCGACAAGCTCCATAATTTTAAAATATTTAAACCCATATTATACCATACTAAAATTAGCTTCGTGTAACATAGATTTCTGGTATCCGCTAAATTACAATTTATTTCGCCTTGTCACCGTGACTATATTAATTGATACAAAACTATATTAATACAAAAATTATGTAGAAGGTATCTACTTATCAAAGTACTTTAATTATATTATCATTATAAACCCAATTTAATTTAGATTTGAGTAAAATAAGATTTTATATGTTCATTTGATCGATTATCTTTTCAGTCTATGAGAAAGAGTGTGAAAAGTACAATGTATTTACGAGATATAATGAGATAATACAAGTATTTTATATGAGTAGGTACAAAAATGCGTTCTATTTCACAGAATATGTTTATTAATTGATTCATGGTTCTTTGTTCTATGTTCTATTATTGGTGGTACCAAATACCTAAGATTGAACATAGTCGAATTTATTATCCTCTGCCTACGCTAAGACCCATTCAAATAGTTTGACCCACTGCCTCCAACCCACGAACGTTACCTAACTATCAGTGCATTTTAATTTTTTTTGTCTACGTGACTTTTATAGTAACAAATGGAAATTTTATCTATAAACTACATCATGTAGGTATATTTATACCAACGTTAAGGAAAAATCTTAGTAAATAGAAGTAACTTATAAGATAATGAAATTTAGTACTCGTGTAGATTATGATTTATGTGTAGAGAAAGAGTATAGAGAATATCTGTTTTAAAGAATTCAAGAAAAATCATGGATTAAAAAAATATACACAATATGGACCATGCAATTGACACACACACACACACACACTTAAGTACTATACACATTACACACGTCAAACTCAAATTTTCACTACAAGGCGACCACAAGCAAGTAGGTAGAATAATAAATTATCCAAGTCACTTCGAAGAATAGATAATAAATATTTATTTTCGCACCGACCGTGCATTGATAATTAGATTTTTTTCAAGAAAAAGGAGTTAAGAGCATGACTTAAAAAATTAAATTCATACTTATTTATAAAAAAAAAAATTACATCGCTTCCAATGTTACCTACAATAATAAAGTAAATAACTCTTTATTTGATGCTACCTATGTAGGTTTAACTCTAATAGAGCACAACGGATATTTTCTTTTTTTTAAGATCCACATCTTCTAGAAGACATATACACAATAGGTATTACAACAAGTAGAAAAAAGTTATGATATAACAGCATAGTGAACTTCAAAGAGGTTCGGTAAATATTATAGAACTTTAAGATTATACATATCAGGCATTAATTTTTCCAAGGTCTCCAACAAGGCAGTTTACTTCGCGGTATTTAACACCTGGATAATATAATTAAAACTGTAACTAGTGCAATTTTAAAATATATATAAATGCAGAAACCCAAACCCGTAGACTAACATAATACTTTTTTTTTAATTCCAAGTTCTAAAATGGGATTAAGTGCCCACAATTATCTATTAAACACAAAATAATCACGTCAATCGGTGGAAAACCCACGGAGATAACTTCGTACGAATAAGAAAACATAAGTTACATTTACAAATCAACAGTCGAATTGAGAATCTCCTTCCTTTTGGGATAGTGGCGATCGGTTGAAAATCATCTTTTCGTTTCACAAAATACGCCAACATTATGCAGAGGAAGGTTTATACTTTCGTAACGGTAACGATTTATTTATGCATTTAAAAAAATACCTTTATATTATATTTTTTACAAGAAATATGCATGTTTGCATTATAGGCTGTTTTTAATCCCGAATCAGTCCCGGCGAAGTCGGGGCAAGTGTCTACTTATAGGTAAAATATTATGAAATCGCTAGCAAAACTAGCTCAAAGTTACCAAGTTACAGGTAACTATAATAAAATAATAGTAATAATATAATATAATAGATATTATGTTTCTTACTAGTACGGTGCGATTTAAAATGTCGACGTGTACACAAGAACATGAATGGGCTAGAATAATGTTTGAAGTGAGTCATTATTACAATTAGCATCGGTTGTGTGTACGAGACACGGGAAGTTCCATCGAGGGTCGGCGACGTCTGTGCTGGCTGCTGCGGCGCCTTTGTGCCCGCGGTTGAAATGCCCTCAATAAGCATCAGTTTACATAACATTTAGCAGCATTCCTTTAACTTTTGTATTACTTTTATTAGAAATGAAAAATCTAATCTCATTTCCTTTCGTCGTTGGTGCGTTAAGGTTCAGACTTTTACTTCATTATAGTCACTCAATTATTGTAGTGTTTTACTTAGGTATTAGAACTATAGCTATCTACTAGATTAGTAATTAATTTATGCACTAGGTTATATTTGTATTATTTTGTAGTAATTGCAATATTATGTGTGTATTTTTTAGCTTTTATGAAATAAAATATCTCTCCATAAAATTACACAGTACTTAAAAGTCTACAATAACAAAAATAAAATACAGACGTCTAAAAATTAAATAATTGGTACCGTTCATAATCCCTACCTGTCCTTCCCCTACGGCCCACGCTTACGAGACAACAAATCGTCGTAGAATAGATAAATAATTTTTAATTTATAATGGTTTTTTTTTCCTATAATCGTTTAATATACCATTCTGTGCTAGTACATCCATTAAAAGGTCGTTTAATTTTTGAATTTTATTTTAGTAATCTTTTGGTAATATATTACTTACGACTTATACCTATAAATTTATTCTAGGGGTAGGGCTCGACGGAACACAGTGGGGTTTTGGTCGGTAAGCATCCGACATAACCCACGACTCCATCCCCGGGGGCCGTGGGTACCTATCTATTTCTAGATTTCCCCACTATTAAAAAAGAAAAAAAAGGGGCAGTTATGTTTATTAGTTTTAACTTTTAAATATCTCACATGCCAACACTCTCCGAATCTATAGCACTGTGATATGGTTTTATTATCTACAAAAGGAATTAATTGATTTCAGAATATCAGAAAGGTGCTCATCAGATGCAATAAATTCTAATTATCAACAGTGCATATCAATTCATTATTATTAATTGTTTCTTTGCAAATGGCTATGCAATCAACATGCAGCGATCAGACGGATTCATGTATTGAAAATTCGTGACTAAAAAAACGATTATTTTCTTTAACAAATAAATTTTAATTGCTAAAAAAACTATTAGTAGTATGTATACTCGTATATTGTATGGTACCTAGTTCTTTTTTTCGTCCGATGCAAATCTTATAATGGTTAAGGACAAATTAAGGTTATATGTAGAAATAAATTATTTATTATTTTGCAATCAGCTGAAGTTAAAAAAAGATTTATACAGTGAGATTTTATTTGATTGATTTCAAAGAAGCACTGTAAAATACTTGAAGAGGTTGTTATTGTTTTCTGTATAATTTATGATGAAGTAGCTAAATGCCATTAATTACAATGTGTATTGCTATATGCTTTTAAAGATTCTTTGTTTTAATGTTATGAATGCTTGTCAAAGAAAATGATTTAGCTGTGTACCCCTAAAATAGACAGTTTGGGAAGTAGGTAATACCTCTTCATATAAATTACTATGAAGACCAAACAGTATCTAAGTGAAAAGACTAAAGTCGTCGTGAGCATATTATTATTTAGCTGTTTTATAAACGCATAATATTTACGGCGTGTAATGAGAGAGGTGATATTAAAACAATGAATAGATTAACATGGATTTATTTAGTTTATCAAATGTGTTTCGTGTTGGTGCTGTACTTACTAATAAATCGGTGTTTTCAAACAATACTCTTTAACACAACATCTTAAATACAACAAGCACATTACACTATACAAATGTTCACAATATTTATTATTTTTCTAGAAATCGGCATTGAAGCGAATCGAATAGGTACCTTTAATTCTTAGCACCACATAAATGTTAAATGGTCAATTCTATCACAAAACATAACGATAAACTTTAATTGACAGTCAATAATAATTAAATGGCTGATGAATAAATTAAATTAGATACTACTACATTTTAATAACTTAACTACAAGTTAAGCAATGTAGATCAGAATAATCAGGTCTGAAACATTAATTTATTGTGATCAATACGTGATTGCATTAATTAAATATGAGATAAAATTACATCTAATTTTAAGCTATTATTTACAGAACAGTTAAAACTAGGAATAATCTCATTCAACGTAAAAAAATATTTCTCAATGCCCCCGATGCAATAAAACTACGTCGTAAAATTTATGGACACGGTTTATGATTTTACAAAGTATTAATGAGATTCTAAAATGCTTCCACCGAATTATTTAATAAAGATATGCAAATTGAACGAACCGCCATTGAATTCTTATCAATGATACGCGGATTTTAATTATTACGGGAAAAATAATCTCATTGGTAACATGTGAAGCATTGAGAAACATAATAAATTGTTAAAAATAATGAATCCAGTAATACTTAAGTATTATAATAATATAAAAAATATAGTTATCTATATTTACAATGACAAAATTCTTTTAATTTAGATTAATACTAATCGTATTTAACAGTAACAGGCCATAAGACAGCCTTAAGGCGTAACTGTATAAGAGGCACATACTAACAGTTAAATAGCTATAAAAAAGCTATGAAGGTTCACTCCTCTGAAGCCGAGGCTTCTTCGTTAATTCGTGCAATGAGCCACTAAAGGGAGGAATAGAATAAGAGTCCGGAACTAACGAATAAAGTCTGAGTATCAGAGAGTTTTTACGATAGTCATTTATGCTTCCTCACGAGTCCCAATATTCAGTTTCATTGTATTTCCGCAGAAACGGTCCCATGAGAATATTGCACTAAGTTTATCACAACTTATAAGTAAAGGATTAATTTAAAGCACAATAACGTATACCCAAGAGGGGTAATTCACGAAATAATCACTGGTCAAATGTCACTGTCCGTAGGCGTCATAGGCACCGTAGTCTTGGTTTTGCGGTCACAGCAGTGGGACTGGGGCGACCCCGGGAACGAGCGGCTCGGGCACACCTTGAAGGACGCCTTGGTGGTAGTGATGATGGTGCATCATGCCGTTCATCATTTGCTGATGATGCAGCATTGTCGCGTGATGCAACTGCGCGTGTTGCAGCGACGCATGATCACCCTTTTCTTTCATCACAACCTCTTCGCGTTTCTTCACTTGTTTCCGCTCTTTGGCTCGGCGGTTTTGGAACCATATTTTTACCTGCAACAAAATAAGACATTTGAATAATTTTATAAAATAAATAGCACTATGTATAGTAGTACAATTCAAGGTTTTAAAGCGAAGTTCTTATAATTCATTTGTGTAGATTTGATTAGCTTAAAATAATTTTGGCATTTATCGCTAGTTTTAATAATTTTGTACCTGTATTCAGACATCTTAAATTGCATTTTAACACGACAGCTTCTGATTTTGTAGTATAATAATAGTGTTTATAATGAAACAACCTTTAGGTAACAACTAGTTTAATATCAAATAGGTATTTAATCGATACGCCCACTGATATAATACACAAGACAAGTTATTAGCGTCATAAATTAATTTTCTGCAAGCTTGTACCTAAAAGTATAATTTACGACAACGGCTTAACCAGCGATAATTGAAGCAAAGCCATGATTACTTCAAATACCTGATTGGAACAAAAGGAATTTTGTGTATTGAAAGTATTTGTACTTAATACACTTAATACCTATAACATTTATTGTTCATTTCATGACATTAAAAACAAAGAGTTCGATGTGCGCTTCGATATGACATCTGATATTGTATAGGTACCTACCTATTGTATGGATAATTTATCACAAAGTGAATATTTATGTGAACAATTAATTCGCAATTCTTTTGTCTCGTTTTTCGTATTATCATAAAATTTGAAACCTTATAGGAAAGTAAAGTATAGATAGGTAGATATACTATTTTGATATTATTATTTTTATAGTGTTTACACCGAGAACTAATTCCAAATGAAGACCCGTTTCAAGTAATAAAAACCTATTTGTCGTGTCTTTCAATACCACAGCACACACTTTCAGCACGTCGACGACGACAAGAAATTCCCCATATTTTGAGTGTGGGAGCCCAGTACGCTTCGGCACGAATTGGGCCAGCTCGCAGCGGGGAAGGTACAACAACCATATTTTTTCATGTCACCGTCGGCCATAGAGCTGGTGGATACCGCTACCACCGCCCATGAACATTTGGAGGGACGTAAAGTCGTTTGCAGACCTAACGCTTCTACTAATGGATTGCCGACTTCGAATTGGAAAGGATTTAGGAAGGATTGATGAAAGGAATAGATGAATAATTGACGGCGGAAATAAAGGAAAGGGATGGGAAGGGTAAGGAAAAGGATATGGGCTTCCGCATAGAAGATCGGCGTGAAATTGCAGCTTATTTCAGTGTTTCGTTCAGAGAGTAGGGAAGATGGAGACCCGTATCCTTTTCCTCACCCTTCCCAGTCCATTCCCCTATTTCCGCCGTCAATCCTTTCCTTATAGCTCGCCCTTTAAGCAGGCAACGCATTTACATCAGCTCTACCTATGCAAACTCTGTCGCCCGCTATTATATAAAAACATGATTTTCTATGATTGTCACACCCCGTCGTGCGCGTTTTTATTAGAGATATATGTCACAACATAAATTGAAGGTATGAGAATCTTTAACTATGAACACAACACATTATCAGCAATTTTTTCCTCTCAATGAGCGTATTATATAACTTATAGCATAGATGTACTTAGTATAAGTGTTATATTACATAAATACCTGTCGTTCAGATAGTCCCAAACTGACAGCAAGTTCAGCCTTCCTCCGTATAGTGATATACCGACTGTAGTGGAATTCCTTTTCTAATTCCAGCCGTTGATGGTCACTGTACACCACTCGGTATTTATCTTTTGTCCGCGTTTTGCCTATAACAAATAATTCGAATGAGAAAATGTAAATATTATAATTGATTATACAAATATACCATATAATGTAAATCCCTATGTAATTTGTAACGTAATGTATTTAATTCCATTGAACGGAATTATTATTAGGTAATATAAAAATATCATAAACTGAAATTTGTGAGACGATTCTCAAGCGAAGTCTAATTGGCCACTTTAGGTTAACCATCAAGAGTCAATTCCATTTTTTTATATTTAAGTAAATCCTTTGTTTTATTTAAACACCTGTTGGATAAGAGGATGATAAGATGAAACCAATTGTTTGAGAGAACAGAGATGCCGCGGTTGAGAGCTTAGCGCGGGATCATCGCAGACCACACCTGATGATGTTACACTTTACTCAAGTACTGTTTGTTTCATAAGCTTTCGTATTTTAATACGTCTTTTCGTATTTACGCAAGAAACACTTCTACTAACTACGTTTAGATATAGAACATGCCTTTGCTAGTCATCAATACGCGTCGGTTGAAAAGTAAGGCAAAAATTTGACTTTATCGGTTATGAAAATAAATATGATGAAATGAATGTGTTTTTATATAAATGGTTTTATATTAATGGTTTTGGTATAATAGCAAATGAAGTCATACTTTGCTGAATCTACATACTATAATCAATCTATCAATAAACATTTCAATTATTTTTGTTGTATTTATTAAGGTTTTACAATTATAATACTTCATTACATTATATACTTAAATGCATATTGCTATGTTTTTATTTCACTTTTGATAAAATTATTGCGACTTTACTGCAAACTCATTATTTGAATTTTTGTAAGCACAGGCGAAATGGATATCATCTCATATCTCCAAAATGTGTGGTTGATTAAATAGACCGTTTAATTCTAATCCATTTTTAATCTCCGTTCTCTTGATCACACACGGCTCAAGGCTTTTATTTGAAGTGCTTAAATCCCAAAAGCGGAAAACACATGGGATGTTTTTCATCGTTATATGGAAAATTGTAATTTTATTTACACTTTTTATCTGTGTTGTAGATTTCTCAACGAGTAAAATCACCGAGATATGTAGATCTGTTTACACAATACTAAGACAGAGTTGAGGTGTCTGCTTGTGTACTCGGAGTGTGTAAATATCCCTTATCTTGGTATTAGGAACTTCATAAATTACGTTTGTCACATGCGAGAAACAACGTGGAATTTGATAGAAACGTTGCGTAATATTTCAATTTAAACGTGCATGTATATTTGATATGCATTTTTTCTTATTGTATTGAGATGGTAACATTACGCGAACATATATCTATAGCTCATAATAAACAAAAACTATATTCAATAACATTGATGTTATCTCATTAATAGATAATAATACAACTGATAATACAAATAATTCCAAGTGGAATAAACCAAACGAGAAAAATGATAAAAATAAACGATCGGTCGTAAATTTCTCACATTATAACAAAATCAAACAATATTGTATGCATATTTAAGAGGTGCATAGATAAACTCTTCAGTGTGCTCAAATGACAGAAAATTATAACTAAAATAAATTTCCTGTAGGGGTGCAAACAAAAAGAGAACTAGCGGGTCAAACAAATACCCGCTCTACCTATAGAAGATGCAGTGTTTGATAGCAGCTGTTAATTTTTTGGGTAAACGTCATGTGATGGCTGGACGAGCACCTTGTGAACTTGGGGCCACACATATATACATATTCTAAACTGCGTAGACAGTAGAATGATAAGGCATTAAACAATGTTAGTAGGTATATTTTAATCCGTTGGTTATATCAATGTAATTTTTCATCAGACGCATTTGAAAGATGACGTCAATGGCATGCATTTAGCACATCAATGCTAGTTAAACAGATTGTCTTCATAAATAAGTATTTACTAGTTAATGCATTTTATTACATACTCAATATTGAATTGTGAATGAACATATTATGAACATAAAATAAATAATATTGAAAAATACGAAATTTAACTACCTTAAAAATGCGGACCTGATCAATCGAAAAGACGAGGGTTCGACTCCAAACGAGCGTGCAAGATATATTCGATGTCCAAAAGCTAAATGTTTGACAATATATGACATTTGTTAAGTGCCATTCCGTACTTGACCAGCGTTGATGATTATGGTCTACACCCTTACAGAGGCCTGTGTCCTTTCATACATATGGGATGGGCATGAGCTGATGACAATAATGATGATGGAAAATATGAGTAATCCGATTTTGTCTATTTGTAGGTATAGATAAATCGTATTTTTGCTCAAATACATTTTACAGAGCGATTGCTTAAAATATCTTCTTTCAATAATCTATCTTCCCATCCAATAGAATAGCTAAATATAGCGTTATCATTATGCGTTTTACAAAAAACAGTTGTTTGTTAATGGCAAACAGTGCGGGCGGGCGCGGCGAGCCAGGGCGGATAGGACTTTTACTCGTTTGTTATCACGGGCAAATACACTTTCAGATAAAATGGCCTCGCAGTGCATCACAACGCCATTATTAAAAAAGCAGAACTGACGTATTTTCTATTTATAGCAACATCAATAGAAGTTCAACCTACTCTACCGTTAAATTTGCGTAAAAAAACGAAACTCATTTCAGTCCTTGTCATTTGATTATATTTTGAATATTATATGACATAAATAAATACGAAATTTAAACAACATCATATCATCAAACAAATTGCAAATGTAAAATAAATACTTCAGCCAACTCAAGACACCTATAAATGTAATGATAGTAAGGTCATATTATAACAATAGAGTAATTATGATAACGCACTCATTCACTAGATAGATGAGTATTCGGCAATATGTAGTCGCTAATTGAAAAATAATAAACATGCTTCCCCTATCGCTGATCCTCCGATTACACGTGTACCTCCATATCAGGAATAGAACGATTGCTTGTCGAACATATTGTAGAACGCGATTTGTGTGAGGGAAACAATTAATCGACTAGTTATCGGTTACGCTTGCGGCTTTGTCGGCCTACCGAAGTCCGAAATCCTGCTTTCAGTAATGCGCGATTATCGTGAGCGAGTGTGATAGCGGTGCCTTTGAATATGTTGATTCAACCGCACGTCCTATCGCTCGATACCTTCTTGTAAGCGCTTGTAATGTGTTTTTGATGGACGAGGTGCGGCCACTATCTGATATCACAACGATAACATATACATTAGAGACGTATGTGATACGTTTTAAGTGGAAACAATCTGGTTTTGACACTTTTTACGTGTCATAAATGCGATTTTTGAAAAGCGGAAGAATTAGATTTATTTAAAAAAAAAATTTAACTAATGGTTTTTATGTCTGTCACAGTCCCATAGTTGTGGGTTGGAAAGAGCCAAATACATGTGGCTATAAAGCTTTATGTGCCGTTTCTCCTCAATTTGGGGTTCCAATTGATCCTATACCGACATTGTAGTAGGTACCTAACTGTTAACGCCTACATTATGTGAACATGCTTGTATTAAACAACCAATTGCATTGAAAGAATGTAATGTTATTAAAAACGGAAAAAAATGTTTGGTAAGAAATAGCAATATTTAATAAAATAAAAATCATTTTATTTATAAAACAAAATCTAAATCTGAACGAAAGGATCTACAACAAAAGTTGTAAAGGAATAAAAAACTTTGAACGTAACATATTGAAAGACAAATATAAAAACAACACAAAAACTGACCAAGAAAACCAATTAGTTTCAAGCTTGGACAATTATTACAATGATCGTCTCCTACTGTTCGCCTCTGAATTTTTTACGAAAAATCACCCGCTGGGAAGTTACCGCAAAAAGCCAATTTTCGACACTCTCTATCCATCTTTCTTCATTAGCCCATTATCTGTTTATCTTAAATATTGATGGGTTGTTTACAAAGAAGGCGTTGATTGGTTATGCCTTTGACATAATCGGCTTTGTGAAGCACCCCGATGGGATTGGTGAATGGTCACTGACAAATGGAGAGTAATTTCTATGAACATTCGGGATTGTGCAAACAACGACATAAGATAAATAGAGATAGAAACGTTTTGTACACATAGAACTCGCTACGTAGTCACGTATAGAAATTGAGAATACTATTTAAATAAGCCTGCAAATAATACGATAGTGTAATTGATAAGAAGTTGCATTGTTGTGATAAAGTATTGAAGTGTGCTTGTAATTAGACCGAGGCATTTCTGGTAAATTTTACGTAGTCAAAAAATAGACAGTTATCAAGTTTAAGAGCATGTTATATGTGCCTATATGATAAAGTTAATATTATTTTAAAATTAAAACGTAAAATTGACATGATTTTATAAGCACAACAAGGTATCTACAGAGTTTCTTGTCAGTTCTTCTCCGTAAAAACTGCTTTCGGAACCGATGTTAAATGGTTGTTAATCTGTGTCATGACGATTGAAAAGTGCCTTGATTTAAGAAGTTGAATTTAATAAATAAATGTTGAGTTCAAGCCTATATAATACCTATGTCTAATAAGCATTTCATAAAATATATTTGATCTATGTCTAATATATGTGAAATGCTTATTGCTTACGTGGTAGATAAAATTTTAAAACAAAAATACTTTTAAGAAGCTAGTCACATACAATCCATTGAATAGTCACGAAATAGCGCCAAAATACCGGTGCACTAAATAAAGACAATAGCTAAGTACAATTACAGTTCCGCGCTGTTACGAGAACTTGGCAAAGATTTAACTTGTTCGGGTCCCCGGGGGGCCGTTGTCCGTGATTGTCGCCGGGAGCATCCCCTTCTATCCCGGCTTGGCCCGGGATTAATTGTTCACACCATGCATTCGCTCCCAAGGCACGCGTTAAAACTGAATCGTTCTACAAAGCATAAAATAACATCTAAGTAATGTTATGCTAGATGATAATTGCGGGAGCATTGTTCGAGAATGCGAATGACAAAGTTAATTGCTCTTGAGTTTTTATGTGTTATTTAAAACAATGTTTGACGTTTTAATAAATGTTGCGGTAGATTTATGTGTCTGTATTCAAATTCGTTATAATAAGAGAAGTGTAACACAAGTTGAAAACGCGTCGGTTGTTTAATTAAACAGAAGTGGTCATAAATTTGAAAACCTCTACGAATTATTAGTATTCGTAAGAAAATCTAGGAAGTAAGTACCTATGGTATAATTATCTATTATGTAAGTTGAATTTGGAAGGTAAATTATTAATAAGTTTTTTTTTTGTGCAAATTACTCTATTGTTGTAATAGTTATTATAAATGTGAAAGTAACTGTCTGTTTGTCAATCTGTTTTATAGCATTTTAAATTGATATTTGTCCTAATTATGTTTCGGCTTAGTCTTTTTTATCTAATACAACTATATATTATCTCTCAAATCAACTCCCAGTTGACCAGGCAATCCTTCATAGTGATTAGATATATCAAAAGCAATTTATGAGTAGTACCATGATAATTTAAACATTATCCATTATTTAAGAAAGAAAGCAACTGTTGTTTTTGAATTTATCTATATTATGTTAAACGATGCGTTTGCTTAGTTTGATCCAGTGATCCGTGAGATTATAATAGTATATTGGTATCATAGAATTATTTAATAATATAAATACAAAAATAATATGTTACAGAGTTTAATATTTTATATTAACTTATAAATCGTTCTATATAGATTAGAAGAATATATTCATCGCAAGCAAGAAGGTTTATTTGTCAGTATAACATATTCACGCTTTTAATATCGCCGAAATAAAGTATCAAATAATAAATACTAAAGCGGCATGTAGCTTAAAGGAGAAAGCAACGACAAATCCATACATTTTTTCGAATCGACATATTTTAAAATACATCTTAGACATTACATGTATTCTACCTTTATCCGTTATGCATAGGTGTTTTCATTTCAATATCTTTTTATATAGTCATTTATTTTTAGACATGTGAAAAAATTACACATTTAAAAGTCAATATAAATATCTATACATCTATTAATTTTCGTGTATGTGTGCAAAACACAAATAAACATGAAGAATATTTTAAAGGACTTCTAATTGATATATTTATAATTTATGTTTGAATGGTGTAGAAATATTATCTATTTAGATACTGAACAATTTTTTTCATTCTTCTTTCATCAAGTAAATAATAAAAGCGTCTGCGACTGACTTCTACAGAATCAGATTCTAACTTTTATAATCTATTGTTAAAAATATTACATACCCATTATTATAATTCCTTCATCATTGAGTGTACATGAAAATAGATAAAGTGTGATTAATTCTAATATTATTAATTTGTACAGAAATAAAACATTGATTGTGATTTTCTATGGTACATATACCTACCTAGCTACTGTAACAATTTCTTTATAATTCAGATTTAATGTTCATAATAGTGAATTTTCCTTTATTATTATGCGCACTTAATTAGATAAAAGTTCTTTTAATCAAAACCTAGATTCAGGTATAACAATTTTTATAAACGAATAAGAAATATCCATTATATCGCTAATGTTGAGAATTGTTTTATTTTATTTTTATTTCTTTTTCAATAAAAATTTTTGTTTTAAAGTTAAACCATATTAAACCTGTAGGTACACGTAGAATGTATTATACTAATATGTATATTGAAAACTTAAAACAGGGTATCTATTACGTAATAGTATCTATTACGTTTTTTAATCATTTATTAAACAATTAATTACTTGTAGTTGTACTACAAGTAATTAATTGTTGAAGGTCTTTTAAAAATTAAAGCTTAAAGATTCCGTATGAACAGATTTTTTTAACATTTCTGGTATTGTTAAAAAGCCTTAAAATCACTAATCAGACACTGTATTTATGTAAATTTGTTTTGTGTTGTTGTAAATAACTGGTAAGTATAAGTGGCCAATCGATAGCATATTAGTATTCATATTTATCAAACATATACAAAGACCGAAAAAATCGCAATTCGACGCGCTTAGCGCATCCAATTGCAATCCAGTAAACCTAGATTCTTCGACCTTCCTTATACCGGATATCATATCTGGTTTTTTCGTGTCATCACAATTTTGAGCTTAAGGTCAAAGATAAAAAAAATGTATTAAAATTAATTGGAAACAGTCTCTAAAGTTGAAAACTAGGAGATTACTTAATAAGTTATTTAATTTTGTTTTCTTACGGTTGAAGTGAGCTCCCTCTATTTACCTAATAAATAAATAAATCTCCTTTTAAAAATTACACAAAAAACAATATTTAAGTATTCTAATGTGATTCGACTCATTTAGGTACCTAAGTGTCGCTGATTCGCTTCAAAGAGCCGCATTCTTTTTAGGTGTGGTATTATTATATATTTTTCTTCAAATAGTTTTTTATATTATCTTGAGTGATTGTTTATTAATTATATAATCATAATCCATATAACTATTCAACATAAGTATACCAACTATAGAAAGACTTATTAGTTTCCTGCACTACATTACCGTCTCAAATTCATTCGCCAAAAACCTACAAATGGTTCGGTACATCGAAATTGAGATATTTTACTACATTCGGTATTCGTAGTGTTTTCTCCTATAGGTACTCATTATATTTTCTATTAAAATTAATTAATTCTGGCCGTAAATAATACAACTGAATGTAGATACATTTAAGTAGATACTTAACCATGAACGAAATTCTAGAAATACGCAGTTTGAAATTACATTATGTAGATACTCATTTTAGAAAGGCAAACATCCCTTAAAATTTATTCAGATAACAAAGACTTGTACGTAATTGACTTTTTCATCCATGACAGATAAGTATTTGCTGGAACAAATTATATTTTGTTGATACTTGCTAGAAACCGTACAAATACCTTGTATAAAAACCTAATGCAATAAGGTAAAAGCGAAAAAGCGTTTTTCTTGAATTAAATTGAAAATTTAATGGTTAAACTTAAAACATAATAACTTAATATATTCGTAAATGGTTTTATTTGTCATATGATTTATTAGCGACAATATTTAATACCCATACCTAGTATAGTATTACGGTATATGTGTCCATACCCCATTGGGTATGTGCACATATATTATATAATATCATTATATTTCTTTATACTATCACACAAGAACAAGGTAAGTTACATACCGTAAGAAAATTTTATATTTCCGCGCATTCTGACCCTTATTTTTTTTGTTGAAAGAAAAACAAAAAAATCCTGGTTTTAAAACCCATTCCAATAATTGAATAGAAACAGAATTAACAGGTCTTAAAATGCGTAAGCATTTTGTTTTTGTGGGTATTTATTCCCTTAAAGCAACATAGCGATATAATGGTTTGATTTTTGTATCTGGAGACAAAAGACTAGGCAGTGACATAGATTTTTTTGTGTCTACTACGCGAGGGAAGCCGTAGGTGCTAATTAGTATTGGATATAAATTTTTAAAAGCTCAGAAAAGAGTTGATACCTATTTTTATGTCAGTTGTATTTCGTTGCTTGTTGAAATAATATTGTACCTTAGAACTAAACATTGAAATATATTATAATATAATCCTTGACGTAAATAAAAATGTCACACCCATATTATAAGATTAATAATGATATCAATATTATCATATTATTATCTTCATCAAAAGTTCAGAAAATGGGAAAATTACTTAAAAGAAAAGTTTGCCTTTTTCCATCTAAACTACAAATAGTGATATTAAACAAATCTAACAAGAAGGAATCTTCATAAGATGCCGCTTATTTCTGGGAACAATAACCGGGTAAGCTTCAGTCGTAATAACAATTAGCTGCCATAAAATTTATTACCTACATTATCTGACCGACAATGACCTGTTATTGTTTGTAAATAGACAACCCTGCATAGTTAATTTTTACAAGTTAGAACAATAGATCACATGAAAACCTTAGATCTACGGCGATAAGGATTTGTATTTAGCCTGGCCTTAAAAAATTTGTTATCTAGAATTTTAGTTATCTAAATGTTAAGTTTAGTTATTAGTTGAATTATATATATAGCCCACCTGAAAAACCAAAAACCCTCCTAAAAATATACTTGTGTCAGAAAATAACCTATGTATTCTTTGAAAGTTTATGTAGATATTTTTAATTTTAGCATATATAAGAATTAATAAGAGCTAGTTTTTAATTCATCACTGTATTTTCTCGTTGGAAGGTTTCATGACTATTATATTTCAATAGTACACGTTCTATCAGTATAAATACCAGTTGAAAATATTTATTTTATTATGTCCCAATTGTTAATAACATAATTCTAAGACTTAACTTTAAAAAATTAATTTTGTGATGACAGTGCCGTTGACATTGGTATTTAATATCTTTCACAACCAAAGTTATACACTAAATTTGTACATATACATTTGTATGTTTCAACTTCATTTCATATCATAATTATACAACAAAAGGAAGGTAGACAAAAATAAAAACCTGGATTTGGCTGTGATTGGTAGCTTGGTTTCTTCATCCATTCGTAGGGCGACCGAGGCGGAGCCGGCGGCTGTGACGGCCTCGAGCCTGGTGAACCTTCTCCTGGACTCGCCAAATCTCCCCTCGCTGGTGAAGGCATTTCAGCAATATCCCTTTCACCCGGCTCCCGTTTAAAATGATGAGGGTCCGTGGGCCACTCTGCCGTCGGAGCGCCATTCCAAGCACACCACTGCTGTTCTTCAAAATTCTGATGCTGCCAACCATACCAACCGCCCGCGCCGTACTGTCCCTTGCCTTGGTACATGGCGAGCGGATTTACGTAATTCACCATTGCTCGATCACCGTCCTAGCATCGCACATACACTCGCTGTCACAACACTACCGTGCACCGGTTCGAACACGTACCATACAACACTCGGGACATTAGCCGACTGAAAATGCAAAGGTGTCTGTTGAAGCGAGAACGGAGCGGGCCGCGTGACTGCGTTGAGAGGGGCGGAAGGCGGCCTCCGTCCAACCAATAGCGAACGCTTACAAAAGCCCGCCTCACTACCGGCTCGCCCGTCGCGCCCCTTGCTATCAATTTGCCTAATTACAACAAAAATAATGGACAGCGCCGTAATGAACTCGGACTGAACTCAGGTACTTTTTTACTACAAAGGGATTGTCGTTAATAGCGTTTGGTGTGATTCATTTGCATATTCCGGAATCATGATTTAAATTTTGAAATTGAGGAATTTTGAATTTACTAAATACAGAATATAGGAAATATTTTACTAAATACAGAAAAACGCCAACTAAATTAAATTTCTACACACCAACTTGATGTCTAAGAACTATAGTCGGTTATGAAGTTTTAGGTACTCCTAAAAACTACTACCTACTTACAGAAGCGTTATAAATATTACGTAAATACCTACGTATTCGTAATTTATTCTTCAAATAATATATGTAATGCATATAGTAATTAAAATGTATTATATAATTAGCAATGCAATTTGAAAGCATTTGGAGCATGTAATTAATAAGGGATGCTACCAATACACCTACCTACCGTTTTTTTAGGTAGTACCTAAATATTACACCCACTGAATTTTATTATATATCTGTTCAGTCACTTTTTTATACTCTCTTTTACGGCTAGAAGCCCGGATAGGAATAACCTATTACCAAAGTACCTATAATTTAATATAGTTAGGCTTTTTTTATTTCGATATAAGATAAATCTTAATATTTATAGCATAAATCTTATAGATACATACATAACTATAACTTCATACTATACTTAACATAATAACGCATAAGCAAGGCGAAATATTTAGGTAAGAATCTACTTACTATCTCATACAGGAAAACAAAATTAATACCACATTTAGCTCACACTATGAATTGGTAGGTCCTCAACAAATGTGTTGCCCGCTTTTAAGGGGAAAGGTAGTAAATTGAAAGGAGAAAATTCGTTTTTGCAGTACACCGTAAAAAAAACATTTACGATATATACTTACACATTTTTCCAACATCCCTACACTCGGTATTAAACTGCTATTGCTACACAAACTATGTACTATTTATTTTTTGTTTAGGCATATTTATATAATCTATCCATGTGTTAGTGTACACTTACATGGGTACCTTGTACCTGTATCTTTGCGTTGCGCTGAACGAATGCAGCCGAATTATCATTCTGGCTGCATTCATTCGCTTCTGTCGAAGAGGAAGAGATGCAGGAACATTGTGAAACGGATTACATCTGTCCCCGATACTTCATGATGACCACGACAGCTCTATCAATAGATACGACAAGGAAGAAGACCTAGCTGAGGTTATATTAGAGAGGTAGTAGAAAATTCGATCGATCGATTTAGGACGTGTCTGCGGATCCACATAGGTGTATGATATTGCATAAGTAATTTAAAAAAAAAAACACGGTTTTCAAATTGACCGGCATGGCTAGAATTTAGAATTTAGGTACCTACATATGCTACAGAATTACCTCATGTTAATATTTAATTCTATTATTTTTCTTATATCACACTCAGAATAGGTGTAGCTCGCGGCTTCTTGACTGTCTTGTTTTTGTATGATTTTCAACCGACCTCAAAAAGGAGGAGGTTATTGATTCGACTGTATTTTTATGGTTTTCCTCGGAAATTTTGACTGGATGAGCCGACTAAACCGATTGCAATGAAATTTGTTACGTAGACAGCTGGACAACTGGAATAACATAAAGGCAACTTTTTATCCCGATATTCCTACGGGATACGGACTAACGCGGGTGAAACCGCGGGGCGCAGCTAGTTAGTATATAAGATAAGTATGACCTTTTTACGACTTGAGATGCATATATCTCGATTAGTAGGAGTAGGATAGTAGGATATTAGGAAGGATATATAATATATATTAAATTAATTATATATATTATATTAATAGGAAGTATAGGATATTAGTAGGATTTATTATTTTATCAAAATCTGCCGAGTGAATTCTACGTTATTTTCCTACATACAAACAGATAAATAAAAAATCCGATGAATAAAAAACAAAGAAATAAATTACCATCCAATGTTTTGGGGTCTAAAACATACATAATGCATAGTTATTATGTGCTCTTTTTAATTAAATACTTAATGTGCAGAAATTGCCTGTTTAATGTTTTATTATATGATTAGATATGGATTATATCTCCATTGGGAGTTAGTACCTAATTTTCCAAGCTCTCTCGGTAACTAGGCCACAGATTAATAAGTAAGGCTAGGTACATTGCATACGTAGGTACCTACCTACCACAGAAGACATATATGCTATCTATCATAGGGACTTTAATTAATTATATAGAGCGTATGAGTACCAAGTTTTAGATACCTACGTATAAAAGGTTCTTATTTAGCCATGTGCAAAAAAAAATAAAGGAAATCAAAAGCTAATACCGAAATTACATCTAACATAATATGAGGAAGAATTAACATTTGTTAGCCCTTTGTACTTAACACCTTACAATCCCTACCCTACCTAAGAAGTAACATGAATCAGAATATAAACGAGAAATAGATCCAATCGAATTCTGCACTCATTTTACGTTATCTAAAGATGTTGAAATAATATGTGGGAATGAAATGCTAATACCAAAATTACATCCTATATATGAGGCAGGAATATAATATATTTGCCAGTTAGCACAAATCTGCTGCTAGATACTGATAGGTAAATAAATTCTAGGCATGCCTTTCACGTTTAAATACGACCTATACTACATATCATAATATTTTATGTCATTTAAAGAAGTTAATATATGTTTATTTTCATTTCGTTAAAATGCCTATATATAATTCTATAACTAAGGCAAACGAAAACCACAAAGTTAAATATAATTCAGCGTCATAGTGCTGCGTCATTAAGCGCTCTGACGCGCGCAGAGTATCCATTCTGTTGGACAAAGCCATTAGGACTATCAGATAGAACGCGTTTTTCGGTTTTTAGGCTTATTTTACGCACTTTTTACTATGTAAGACGTCAGAGCGTTGTCGCTCAGTTTAACGGTATATTACCGCGTATCAGATACAACACAATTCAGCGTCATTACGCGGCGTTACGTTAGCTTTGACGCGCGCTAAATACGCGTTCTGTTTGATATAGCCAATAATTATAACATTGCCATGTACGAACCTATATACTTCGATATTATACAAATTTGAATCTATTGATTTTCGTCAGTAGGTACCAACATAATTAATGTTAGCGCTCCCGTATAGAACAAACATTCGCAAATATTTTACCTTATCTTTGCAAAGAATCCTACTATCCTTCCTGCTAATCCTATCCTTCCTACTAATATTATAAATGCGAAAGTTTGTAAGATGTATGTGTGTGTGTTTATTGCTCTTTCACGCAAAAACTACTGAACCGATTGCAATGAAATTTGATACGTAGATAGCTAGAATAACATATAGGCAACTTTTTAGCCCGATATTTTGACGGGATACGGACTTACGCGAGTGAAACCGCGGGGCGCAGCTAGTATCGTCATACGTAAGAGTAGGTACATACTCTTTATCTTACCCGTTTACATAAAACTAGGTTTCCGCCCTCAGCTTCGCCCGCGTGGAATTCGGTTATGTCGCGCGACATGGTAAGGAGTAGCCTATAGTCCTTCCTAAGGTCTGGACCTAAAACTGAATCTAATCTAAAAGGCGTGGTAGGTCCTTTCCTAAGTTCAGCTCCATCTTCATACCAAATTTCATCAAAATCAGTTTTACAATAACGAACTCTCATTTAAACTTGGGTATTAAGTATGTATTTTCTTGGGTATTGAAATATCTCCATATCAAATTTCATGCAAATTGCTTTATGGGTTTAGGCGTGATAAAGTAACAGTCAGACAGTTAGAGTACTTACGCATTTATAATATTAGTATGGATAGGGATAATGTAATTAAAATCATATAATAATCTGTTTTATATAAATGATAATATTAGGTATCTAACTTTATTCCATCCTGAGAATGTGTTTATGCATCCCCACGGCTCAGCGCCAGCCGCAGAGCGCATTGTGGGTAGAACCCTGTAGAGCTGAAAGTTTAAATGACGCCCATTGAACGAGGGCTTTGAGCGATTCATATTATTTTCGTTTAACAAATAATGTTAATAATAGTTTTTAACAATAATTCCAAGTAGGTAGTGAATTTTATTTCATGACCTTTTTTCTGTTCACACATAAGATGAACACCTTTGAACAAATTGCATGCAAATCAATGAAACGACAGTTATTTTATTTGAGCTCCTTAAGATCTGACGCCTAAAGTAATCAAAAAATCCAGAAAAATGTCTCGCGTAATTTATGGACGTCTCCTTATTAAAAATATATAGTAAAGTGTTTACTACACTCCATAATTTTTATAAACTAACTTGCCTTAAGCGCACCCTTGCAAAGTGTAAGTTTTCTCATTTAGCTGTCTTTTCAAATTATACCGCTCTTTAAAATTTACACTCTTACTACAGTGGCGCCACTCTTCGTTGATATTTCATAGCGGACACTTCATCATTTTGTTTTGTTTCGTATTTTTTACTGTAATAAGAAAATTAAGTAACTGGCCTCTCGTATTAAAATTTTGTTTTATATTTCCATAATAATCGACGTTAGGTACATAAATAAGAATAGATGATTTCAATAAACTAAATGTTTATAGAAATAATAAAACTCATCTTGAATTAAATAGTAGATTTTTTCAAACGGCAACTACATAAATAATACGAATAAATAAGATTAAAACAACGAAATTAGGTACATCGGTACCATACGTTATCGTCATTTTTATCTGTATTGTTGATGGGTATTGGGTAGCGTTCATAGATATACTAGTATATTTATGGTAGCGTAATATGTATCTTATAGTGACATTATCTGTGGTCCGCCGTAACTATAAACTAGTTCTTAATCTGTGAGTCAGCCTATAGTCTATGGTCTGTAATTGTTAATTAAATGGTGTGCCTTTCAAGTTTAAACATTCAATTTACTGTTTGTAGCTTGTGCTGTTCCGTTTTATTGGGTGAATGTTAATAACGTAGTAATTGAGTAAATAATAAGATTTTATTTGACTCCTTTTTCAATCAACATTAATTTTTAAAATGTCTGCGGATAATATTGAAAAACTTTATCAAAATTATGGTGTTCTCGCCGATGCCAAAGATGATATCGCCAAGGTAACCTAAAAAATTACCACTTAAACATAATGATATCACCAATTTCTGTGTTAGACATATAATCATAATATGCATTAAATTTTTAGCACGAAAAAGAATATTTGGAAATATTGGCAGCAGTAAAGGGATCCGATAAAGAGAAACGGCTGGCGTCTCAATTTATTGCGAAATTCTTCAGTAGTTTCCCGAACTTAGCAGACCAAGCTATCGAAGCACAGTTTGATTTGTGTGAAGATGATGATGTAGCAGTAAGTACTTAGTTTATTTTATTTAGATAACTTTAAAAAGACAAACAATTTGTTGAGAGTGATTTGATTATAAGGATAATGTAATTCGTAATATTGTCGATGAGTAAGATGCTTGATAATTGCAAAATTTTTCATTTATTGTTAAAACATGCTTAATTTTTTAAGTTTACAAGAATTGATAACAGGATAGTATTCAGTAATAATGGCTTTTTCTACACACTAAGGAATTACTAACATTAACTTTCATGTGCAGATTCGTAAGCAAGCAATCAAGGAATTACCTACAATGTGCAAAAGTAATAAAGAGCATGCACAGAGAATAGCGGACATATTAGCACAGTTGTTGCAGTCTGATGATTCCACCGAAATTAATGTTGTTACCAACTCCTTGCTAGCTATTGTGAAAATTGATCCAAGGGGAGCCTTAGCTGGTTTATTTTCCCAAATACATCAGAGTACCGATAGTGAAGTGCCGAATGAAATTGTTAGAGAAAGATGCATTAAGTTTCTTGCTACCAAAGTAAAGCAACTTGGACGAGAAGTTATTAATAAAGAAGCAGAGGATTTGATCATAGCTGAGGGCAAGAAAATCTTAGAAGTAAGTTGATTTGTTTTTGTCTCATCTAAAAAACTTATAATCGATTTATTTCAATTTGATTTAAAACCAAAGATAAATTAGTATTAGAATGTCAACTGGTAACATGAGATCCTAATTGAGTTTTGATGGTGTATTCTTTAATTTTACAGTAATAATGTTAGCTTTTTCCTATTAACAGGATGTTGTTGCGGAAGAATTTGAACATATAATGGACTTACTAACATGGTCAAAGCTTGGTAAAACTCCTGCTGGTAAAAAGGAATTGACACAAATTATTGCTGCATTAGCTTTTAGCCCTGATGACTGGCATCCTGAAGACCCTGAATATGTAGACAGACTTATTCAATGTTCTCAACATGCATTACCATTATTTACTGTAAGTATATATTGTGTGTAATATGGGAAAAATGACAGACTCTATACATATTATCTTTTATGAGACTTGTTTATGCTATCTTTATTCATGACTCAAAAGCTGATAAATTTGTTATGACTTCAGTTAAAATTGTTATAATCATTCATCAGAAATATTTGTTTTATTTTTATCAGCCCCAAGTTGATTCCACACAATTTGTCAATATCTTCTGTGATCATGTTCTGTCAAAATGGGATGAAATTGCAACTACTGGAGGAGGGACAGATCAAAAACTTGAACTGTTGAAAACATTTGCTGAAATCACTGAACATTGTGGTGACATTGAAAATGTAGATAAGAAGATCAACATGGTGTATGATGTTTTAATGGTATGTAATACTAGATTCAGTCAGTTCATTCATAAAAGTCTATTTATTAATATTATAATAGAATAGATCTATCTAAGGTAATAGTTGTATTGTAGTACTTTTTAGTGTAAATTTGTGTGTGAAAAGAAATTATTTTTGCTATTTTGTGGTACTCTAACTAAAATAATATTGTTTCCTTCTAGTAGTCACATTTTCAGAGAGATGATTACCTAATGGGTTAATTAGTATGGGTTAATGTAACTAAATAAATTCATAAATAGAATACGTAAGCTTAACAGCTGAAATTAATGGTTTTATTAAGAAACATTAAATTATTAATAAGTTATTGTTTTCATAGAATTATCTACCTGAAGCTCCATTAGTAAATGAGGAGGAAAGTACAGAGAAGAATGCAGAAACCGAAGAAAAATCTGACGAAAATAAATCATCAACAGCACCATCCCTTCAATTTTCACATGTGGAATGTGCACTCTTCGCTCTACACTCGCTTTGTCGCAAATCTCCTGAAGCCTTAAGTGCAGATGCAGCAAGGTTAAAAACTTTACGTTTGCGCCTCCAGTATACGGCTCGTTTAACACAAGGGTACATTAAGAAATTAAAGGAAGTAACACAACAGGTGATTATGCTGATAGCTGCTTAACATGTGTTCTAATATTCTTTTGTTTATAAATATACATCATCATCATCATCATCATCAGCCCATATATGTTCCCACTGCTGGGACACAGGCCTCCTATGAGGGTACAGGCCATAATCCACCACGCTGGCCAAGTGCGGGTTGGCAGATGTCACATGTCGTCGAACTTTTTAATTCTTGGACATGCCGGTTTCCTCACGATGTTTTCCTTCACCGTTAAGCAGTGGTGATGTTATCCACATGCGCAGATAAATTGAAAAATCAATTTATTTCCTGCACGCTCGCCCGGTCTCGAACCCCGACTTATCGATTTTTGAAGTCCGAGGTTCTCACCACTGAGCCACCGCTGCTTTTTTAATATAAATATACATAAAAAGATTAAATAATGTCTAGATCCCTGAATAGATATTGACGTGGATAATTTCTTTACTAAAATATTTTTAATTTTAGGGCAAAAAGGGGGAAGACGCCAATTCAGATGAAAACAAATTGAGAGTGGCTGCATTGAAGACTACTTCAAATATTAATACTTTGATACGGGACATTTTCCGAACACCGCCAAGCTTTAAAAGCAAAATACAGCTGTCATTCCAAACTACAAAAAAAGAGGAAAAAGAGGTATTTTCATCAACTTTTAAAAACCAAAACTTTGTGTAACCTTTATTAGCATGACAATACTAAATAATTTATATTCTATCTTATATATAGTATTGTTTGCTTAGCTGTAATTCTTACAATTTTTGCAGGATAGAATTGTACCCCATGAAGAAGACAAAGACTCTGGCGCCCAGAAAAGACACCGTCCCATCACATTTGACAATGGCGAGAAAAAAGAATCACCCGAAAAACGCTCAAGAAGTGGTGACAGAAACTTGAAAATGTACACACCACCATCTGGGAAATACAGTTCAAGATTGAATAACAGTGGCCGATTTATGGGTGGAAGCTCCGGAAGGGGCAGGGGAAACTATGGCAGACGGGATTTTCGTAATAATGGTGCCCCATACAGACGCCGCAGTAATTACTGACTGACTGACTCATAAAACTACAAAGTATTTAATTAGGGTTGACTGACTGTGACAACTTTTTGACTTACTTGCAGACATTTATTTGGTTCAAAATAACATTAGCAACCATAAGTTACAAACATCTGAGTAAAAACATCCATAATTACTCAAATAAATGGAAAGCAGAGATTGCAGCGATAGTTACAATGGTTTCTTTTCGTTTTATTTGTACATAGGTTCCTTGTATGCAGAACTGCATTGAATTAATTTCCAGTATTCACAAAGGAAACGATGGTGCATTTGTGCAACATTCAAATGGCATTATGGTAAGTAATAGAAAAATAATTTATATATATATATTATTATTATTATAGATTGTTCAGCAGATACATCAACTGGTAGCTGCAGTGATACCTACAAAACTTTGTAAGTAATAGATTTTAATTGTATTTTAATGTCAAAAATTGCTGAGGAATTCTCAAGGTTCTGTCATAGGTGTGTAAGTATGGAAAATATAATATGAGTTATTTAGGGGTCTATACCAGTCCAGGAAGCTGATTTTCTACACATTTTGGTCCAGATATCTTGAGTTTCTCTTTTTAAAGGAACTCCTTGTATGGATTAATTAAGTCTTACATTCAATAAATAAAATTTATCAATTACAAATCTTTATTTCATTTATTAATGCCGGTATTAGATCATGTAGACTTATAAACAAATTCAAATTCTTTAATCACAACATAAATATGTATGTGTCCCCATAAAGATAAACATTCTTAAATTAAAAAAATTGTATTCCATAACACATACTGCATATGCTATCAAATGCATTATTTTTAGGATTTAGTGTAATGTTCTATCAATCTTATTGCAAAATGTACACAATAGAAATTTTTACTGTCTGTTTCAGTGAGTTCAAAAGTTTTCATTTATTATTCTTTAAATTACAAGTATACTAGATTATCTCATCGCATATTATCAACAACATTACACATTATATAATCAAGTTCATAACAGGGGTCTGGGTTAGCACTGTCATTTTGATTACTTTCTATTTGTTCTAATATTTCTGTGGGCACTTTGAAATTGGACTCCATTTCGTTCTGATCAGGTAAACTTTGAAGAGCATTTTGTAAAATATCCTGGACTTTATCTAAATGTTTCTGGAATCTGAAATGAAAAGGAAATTTGTTGATAAGTTAAACAAAACATTTATTGCTCATAGTAAAGGAAATGTCTGTAAAAGTAGTAGTAGTAGTAGTATAGGGGCAGTATGGCGACGCGACTCTGCATATAATTTTTTACATACACCTATAAATGTTTCATGTTCTTTATGTAAAGAGAAAACATGGATTTTTTTGCTTGGTTTTTTGCATGGATTGGTCTGCGCGAAAAATACATGTGAGTATCATCATCATCATCAGCCCATATATGTTCCCACTGCTGGGACACAGGCCTCCTATGAGGGTTTACATGTGAGTATACCGAATGGAAATTTTTAATGGGACCGGGAGAAAACTAAATACTGGAGATGGCTAATTTACAAATTATCGAAAATTCACCTGCTACATCCAGGAGTAATCTACGTACGCAAAATCCTGAGTATAAGAACGGTAATTTATACAGGATTATAGGAGAAACATTTGTAGGCATAAAAATAAAAAAGGCAAATACATTAATCTGCTTAAGTTACACATATTTTGATTAATTACCGAAGTAGTCTTCAGGTTTAGCCAAAAAAATTGCTAGGCAGTTTTTAAAATTCCTTCAATTGAAGCTGATACTGAACCAATTCAGACAAGGGCATTAGTAATTTGCCTCGTAAATATAAAACTTTATCTCAATTTTTTGTTTGTTCCAATACTTTGTAACATCTATTTTATTCATCTTTTTATTAGTCCACTTGCTGATGCCTTGAGCAAGAATCCCAAATGCTTTTTATTTAGGTTGGTACCTGCATATATGTATGTACCTATTCAATCTATGAATAAAGAAACCTTAGGCAGTAAATATAAGACTTAGTGACAGATTTTAAATCTATGTTTAGTAGAAAAGTGTATGAAGGAAGCATTAATAAATTTCCTGTGCATCCAACTGCTTCCTTTAACTACAGGCAAGACTACAGTTATATGTGGAGCATACAATTGTAATCTATGGTCACATGTAGTCTTGCCTATAGTATAAACCACAGTAATTTTACCAATAAAAGTGGCTATGGGGCACAGAAGAGCTCCTACAGCTTTGATATAACAGGAAATGGATCACAGAAGCTGAAATGGACTAAGAAGGGATTATCATCATCATGAATCACTCTCAAATACTGTTTTTAAAATTATTTAAATTTCTATTTGTGATATGTATTGTCATCAATTATATATTGTTTATTTCTAAGTAGAATTTTGAAACAGATATACTTTGGGAAAAGACAGGTTGGTTTTAACGTTTTATGAATAAAAAAAGTATTATATGAGTGAATATGAGGATTCAAATATGTAATATGGAAGTGAAGCCACACAAGGAAAGAAAATAAACTAATACAAATATAGTCAGTTAATACCTCATTGCAGTTTCAACTCTTTGTCGTTTTTGCAACTCCATCATTACTCTCAAAGTTTCTCTTGCTTGGTGAGGTCTAAATTCATTTAACAAATGATGTATGTGTATAAACAAAAGGCTTAAGTCTTCTACTTTTTCTGCCCTTTTAGGTGAATCTGGACAATGTACTAGAAGGTCTAAGAGATCAAGAAAATTAACCAATAGAGAATGATTCAATTTCTTTAGCTCCCTTCTTCTCTCAAAGTGTAAAGGATAAAGTCTTCGAAACCCCTGCAAATAAAAAAGGAACGAATATATTTATGTTCAGTAATATTTTGCATATTATGTTCTAGAATAGAAAAATTTAATTATCAGTAAATACGACAGACAAAACATTTACCTGACTTTCTAGAGATCTTATTATTGTGTCATCAGCGTTAAAAGTATTTCCAAACATTGAATAGGAATCATGAATAGGTCGCGGAGGTAGTGGGGCCCTGTTTCTTCGAACATTGTCATCTGTGTAAAAGTTAATATACTGCATCGGTGGCAGTGGTAACGAACTGACTTGTGCAGTTTCCGAAGACATTATTGAAGTTTCCTGTAATTTCATTCGAAATTAAAGTACGTTGTTTTGTATGTAAAACGGATTACCTACTGACTCTCACCATGCATTTATTTCTTAAAAGGCTTACTTACCGTTTTATGCAAACAGTACAATGGAATAGGATATATAATTATGCAATTATAAGGTTAATATTTTAATTTTTAAATATACGGTACAGTTTCAAAGATTACTCCTAACTCAAAAGTAAATAGTTATTTTTGTTAGAACTCAGTAATTTCATGTAAAGTAGGTAAACGTCGTTGTCAAGCTGTCATCAGACATTAATTAAGATTTAAGACCATAGATTAATTTAAAGTACTATCGTCAAGAACACAGAGTACGTAAAGCAATATAAATAGCACATAAATAATAATTCTTAGCGCCGAGAAAATGAGTATTAAAACGGAAACAATGGCCGCAGTACAAAGTACAAACATACAGTCGTACAACGCCTTGAAATAAATAATTTAGTAATTATGAAAACGTAGATCCCTTTTTGACATGTAATGACGGTTTGCTTTTCTTTTGTAATTTTTACAGTATAAGTAGTGTAAACCATTTATGCAAGGTAAAGTTCTAGTATGTAATTAACCTATCACTTTTTTATTGTACATCATAGTATCACTATGATATTTAAGCGGAATAAATTAAGCACTTAATAATACAGGTTTACACACTTGTGTTTTACTAGCTGCGCCCAGCGGTTTCACCCGCGTAAGTCTGTATCCCGTAGGAATATCGGGATAAAGTTGCCTATATGTTATTCCAGTTGTCCAGCTGTCTACGTACCAAATCTCAATGCAATCGGTTCAATAGTTTTTGCGTGAAAGAGTAACAAACACACACACACACACATCCGTACAAACTTTCGCATTTATAATATTAGAAGGATACGATAGGATACTCAGTGCCTAATTTTTATTTTATTGAGTTGAGTTGAGAGACTGCGAGTTCAAAGGTTAATTATTACTGTTCCTTCATATAAATATTATAATAATCTCTAGATACGTACCTATCTATCAAAACATTGCTGTAATTTAATTGCAAAATTATTGTTGATATTTGTATTTACATTATTTGAGACATGCTTTGACACTAAAGAAACAGCTTCTTATTGTGCTTTAATTTATCGTTTTAACACAGAAAAATCTCAATCCTCAAAATATAAATACAGATTGCTCTTATCACATTTAATCATGATAGATTAAATAAAACATTTCAATTATTGTGCAGTCTGTACCATACAAGTACCAACCTTACGAAATTGCTTTTGTCAGGTTTTGTGAATTTTGTGAGTGGTTCTGTTGTGTTTTGATTTATTTTGAAGAATTAACTAAAAAGTTTTATGAAGCCGTGCCCATCTAGAATAACTGATTAGGAGAAAGACTTTCGCTTATTGCGCTATAATTTGTTGAGGGTGTTGTTCCAAAATTATTATTGACAAGTGCTATGTTTATTTTTTAAAATTTTGAGTAAGTAATAATCTCAATTGAATGTTAACTTACCGGTTTCATTTTATTAAATCAAGCAGTCTCGATACCATAAATTTCACACATTCGTGTCTTGTATTTTCAAAGAAATATAATAATATTTCTGATAATTGCATGTTGGAACACGATAATGAAACGCCCTGTTCCAATCTATATAAGTACATTAAATTCTGCGATTTCACTGCAATATAATAATTGATTGTTGAATTTTGTATTCCGCTCAATAAAATTTATGTTACTTAGTTTTCCACAGTTTTCTCTAAGGTATTTTTAAGATTTATTGCATATATAAAGTAAATACCATACTAAAAACACGTATGCTACAAATTATAATAATTCTAATTACATATATTCTTATCACTAGTTTTTGAAACCACACTTATAGAAGTGTGACTATAGAGTCATTTTCCGCTTTTCAGTGCTTTTGCTCCTTTTATTTTAAAACATTGTGTAGACTATTAAAATTTATAATTTACGTTATAATATCTTTATTTAGTTTGAAAATGGCTGCCACAGAAGAGGATGAAGTCATACGAGAAACATTTATGGTGAAAAGATCCCAGAATAAGAAAATTTTTACTCCAATCAATTACAAGGAACGCTGGTTTGTCCTCACTCGCAAAGCTCTAATCTACTATGATTCTGATGGCCAAGTAAGTAAAGTATTTTTTTAAGTATATTTAATATATAAAAAAATAATTAATAAAAGAATAATAATAATTACTGAGAACATGATTATTTGTCCTATAGTAGTGTTAGATGTTTTTTGTTTTTAATTATCAGTCAAATATAAATAATGGTAGTGGTATTATTTATATAAACAACTTAATAAAATAATATAACTTGATGTAAAAATTTTACCGACAAAAATTTTTAAATAACTTTTTATGATTTTTCTTAAGTTTAATTCTCCAAGTAGGAACAACTATAATAACTGAAATTATCTCTAATTCAATGTAATATTCAAAATTTTTTATCTTTTATTGCAACCTAGGATATTACTTGGATGTAATAGAGGTAAGTTAGTCTTTAATTGAAAATAATAATTGACTTGATAAGGTATGCTTTCATCATTTATTTTATTTCATTAGAATTTTTTTAGTCCTTACAAATAAAGAAAATGTTTTTATGTCTTGCTTTCATGTCAAAACTACTGAACCAACAAAATGAAATCTTAAATATGATTTTATATATATTCAGGTTATATATGTAGGCTTTATATTAATCTTTTAAAAAGGTTGTAACTTTGTATGGGGCTCTTACGGGGAAGTGTGTTTAATGGAAGTATCATAATTTTTTAAGCTAGAATCTAGAATCTAATTTTTTAAAACTTTTTACTTATGTTGAGAATTGAGATACATGTAAAAATGTCATTTAGTCTGCCAGGTTTATCTCAGAAGTGGTTAAAATTACAATGCGAATATGTTTAAACTGACTTAAAATTCTTTAGCCTCCTTAATGGACAGCCCATATATTCAGTACAAAATAATATAAGCATATAGTAGTACGAGGACTTTGATCTCATAGTAAAAGCCGAATAGACAACATTGCGGTTGTCAGTACTTAGTAAAAGTCAAGAATATAGTTATGATGAAAAATCTTGTCAACATATGTACTATTTTTAGAACATAATTACATATCACATTTAATCATAACACACATAATAATATAAGATACATATATTTCGAATTTTATAGCTGTTTGAGTTTGACTCCATTAAACCTAAATTAAAATATCTTTGTAATTACGCCTTGTACATTGAAATAAAGTTGTACATGTCGAGCACGCTTCGGCACGAATTGGGCCAGCTCGCACAAGGGGTTGGTACCTCACTCGCATAGAAAATCGGCGTGAATTTGTAGCTACTGTGTTTTGTTCGGTGAGTGGGGGAGCCGGAGGCCCGTATCCTTGTCATTACCCTTCCCAGTCTTGTCTTTTGCAGGGACGTAAGGCCTCTCTCTGTAAATGACCTGATGAATGAATTTCGCCTTTGCAAATGTTCATGGGCGGTCATTGCGCTTACCATCAGATGAACCACCAGCTCATTTGCCAGCTATGATATAAAAAAATCCGTTAAATTAGCTTAAAAACCCAATTGGCTTGGATTACATACTTATAATGTTAACACAATAATAATGTTTTGTTTAATATTAATTTACACTATATTAAAAAAACAAAGTAAAAAGTAACGGTTCTATAATATTGTAAATGTTATGTAGTCCTATTTAATAATTAACTGTAATTTTATCGACTAGGCTAAATATAGCGTGGGAATAAAGAATAGCGTTTTCAATACCTGAAAAGTGATTAATATAATTATATATAATTTAAAAATATATAATTTAAAAATATAAAATTATATATAATTTAAAAATTAAATAAAAGAAAACATACAACAAACTATCGAGACATAAAAGGCCTTGTATTGTGTCAATGTTTACGCATCAGTTTCAACAATATAGTTATTATGTGGAGATGCTGCATGCATCTTTTTTTAGACAAAGTGTATTTCTATTTTTTCATTCTAATTTCTCACGCAAATAAAAATCAGATTCTCAATTGTCTTATTTTTAGTTATTTTTTTACCAAGTCATATTAGCCGCTTAGATTGTAAGCCCATTATTTATTAATCAGTTTATTTCGTATAGCTATATTTAGTTTATTTGTCGGAGAAGCTTGTCTCATCCTTTTTAGGCACTCTGAATAAGAAAAAGATATTCTTTAATCTGTATGTACGCAATTACTGGTACTGTTCATATATATAGGTTCCAGTAACGACTACTAATTAAAAACGATACGTACCTATTTGCAAAAATTGAAGGCAAGTCATTATATAAACTACTAGCAGTTCGCCCCGGCTTCGCCTGTTTTACATATATAGCCTAAGTCACTAAGCACTTTCAAATGGTTGAAGAATTTTAAAAATCGATTCAGTTGTTTTTGAATTTATCCATTACAAACAAACAAACGAAAATATAAATTCCTCTCCTTTCTAATATAAATGTAGACTAGCTGTGACCCGCGGTTGAAACCGCGTAAGTCCGTATCCCGTAGGAATATCGGTATAAAAAGTGCCTATGTGTTATTTCAGTTGTCCAGCTATCTACGAAGCAAAATAGTATTATTATTATTATTAACAACAAAACAACACGAATAAAACACGAATATGACATTTTCTAAAAAAAATTCCTAGCTAGTTCGATTTATCGCCCCCGAAACCCCCTATATACTAAATTTCATGAAAATCGTTGGAGCCGATTCCGAGATTCCAATTAAAGAATTGCTCGTTTAAAGGTATAAGATATAATTTCTACAAAAAACATATACGACTATATATTTTATTAAAACTCTTAACATTCAAGTCCACGAATCATATACTATTCGACATCCCGGGCGAACTTTACTATTTTATTTACGTGGATATTAGATAAATCATTTATATATCCACCTAGCATATGCAGACACATATCTATATTCGTACCAAATTTCTTACATATCCGAACAGCTGTTTTTGCGTGAGTAGAAAACATCCATATATACACGTTAATTCGTCGTCGTCTCCCATAGATAAAATAAATAGGATGATAAAGATAATTACAGCTTCCATTTATGATATATTACTTATTTACTTATTTATTTATATCATACATACATACATAAAGTTTTTGAAATTTTTAAAATTTACAATTTATAGCAATTACAATTAATTAAGTATATTAACACAATAAATCTGTGATTGTAACAGTCTGCTCTATCCTATTGAAGTCAGATACCCTAATAGGATGATCCCATATGACAATCTTTTAAGATGAAATAATTCTTTTAAAAAACTATATTATGAAAATATGTATAGTAATATAATGGGAAAAAAGAATTAGCTGTATAGACATGGACTAAATTAATGATATAAATACAAGTCTAGGCTCACAAAAACATTTACAATTAATAATTAATATTTACAGATACTTTTGAATAAGAAATATAAATTGTAATCCTAATCGATATTACAATCAGCAACATAAGAGTTATTCATTGAAAATAGCCCTCGGTTAGTTAGTAGAAAATCAAATGCAGCGTAGGGAGTGAGAAATGTTAGGGATTAGGGAAGGTTTGGATAGGGTCGGACGACGCATGCGTGCATTGGGCGTGTCTGCTATACGAAGCAGGTTCGCCGGCAGTTCAGCTTCGTTGACCGAACTTCTCCCGTTCATCGCCCTTTCTTTCCGGTAAAGATTTTACTCACATAATACCAATAATTCATAATATATTTTGATTTCCTTAACTTGTGTTTTTACATTCAGTGATTCTTATATTTCTTCTCTATACAATTCGATCAAAAAAAGGAATAATTAAAAATCAATCGGTAAAAGTTTATTCTTCGCCACCTAACGAGCAAAATTGCGTCAAGATAATCGTTTTTAAAAGTGATAAAGATGCGTGTGGATTGTTTCTTTATTTTTAGTTTTATTAAACATCCCATTGATCTTTGTTTTATAGATGCTACAATGCCCACCGGTAAACATAATAATATGCCGATTTGGCCTTTGATATAACTTGTAGGCAGTGATAGAATTGTGCAGGTTGGTGTTTTTATTTGTTAAATAAGCTTTTGTTCCATTAGAAGGAATTATGAAACACCTTTTTGAACGTATAGCGGTAACATTAAACATATTAGATAGTTCTTCTTTATTTGGTATTAAGTAGTATTATAATTCTTTTTTTTAATTTCTATGATTAAAATTAAGTATTTTATATATTTCATTTCAAAACTGTAATAGAAAGAATGCATTCTGACTTGGTGTTTTAAAAATGCATTCGTCGATGCAGTGCTCTTCGGCTAAATTCGTAACAAGGGAGAGAGGTCCCCATGCGATAATGTATGCTCAGGCAGTCCTCACGCGGTCCCTGTGTGAACAGTTTTAATGGAGTGCCCTCCGTCACACATTAAGTGTTTGTAAAAGGCACCCTCTATTCGGCTCTACTGTGTTTTGCCAACACTTCTTTAATAGCGTTGTCCTTTTGGAAAGTGTGTATTCGTTTCACAATTTTCCTTCCTCAAAATTACCATATGGGTATTCCTGAATTAATTTTTCCTTTGCATGTTTTGAACGAAATTATGTAGCTATTTCATTTAAATATTAAATATTATATTGTTCCTACTTGCTTTGATGTTAAGATATAATGTCTTAATGCAAGATAGGTTGATTTTTACAATTTTACGGGTCAAATTGTGTGAAATTCACTTATCTCATCAAATCGCTCATCCCGATCGGAAATAATCTAGTTACCTGCCGTGATTCAGGAAATGCGATCTGTCAGTTACACCCGACATGGGAGCCGATCCATGATCATTTGTATGAATTGATTGTCTTGAATTGTGTTAATCTCTGTGAAAATAACGGTCATTACAGATATTACTCGTTAATATATTGAGTATCGATAGTTTATGATACTTTTCGAGACAATTTAAGCGAAGATGCATATAAAATAACACTAATCCTTCCTGAAATAATATGCATTGTATGTGTAATGCAGCATTATAGTACATTACATTGTATATATGTCAATATTAAGGTACTTATATATTTACACAGAAACGTAAGGAACGTGGGCGAATATCAACAGAGACCATACACACTGTAGAGCAAGCACAGCTGGGCGAGTTGAGCAAACAATTGCCGGAAGGTGACAACGAGAAGAGTCCAGCCTACAGATATCCCTTCCAGGTAACTGATGCAACATACATAGTGTTTATTCGATTTTCCAGAAATTCTTCATGCAACATCAAATCGAATTTATGGTATTTTTGGTGCATGCGAACTTACCTTAAGCCAATATAAAAAATCAGTAATTCATAAAACTTAAATATATCCACAAATAACAATAAGTACAGCCTTTTTAGTACAGTCACAGATAACTAAATAGTATATTTACAATGGATACCTAGAGCGTTACAAAAAACAAAAATCATTTTCAGTCGGCCATTTTCAGACGAGTTTCAAAAGCTTAATAATTTGCGATTTTTTTTTTCAAAAGTAGGTTCATTTTGAAAGTAGAACAACCTACCGCAAAGCTCGATTTATAAATACGAGTCCATGTAATTAAATAAGGCCGCACTGACTCCGCGAGTCGGAAATGCCAATAATTTTTGTTCGTAAGCTATACATATTAATCTACTCTTAATAGGGTCATGTTTGTATATGATGACATAACATATGGCAGATTGTACACAGGTGGGCTACACAGAACAGAACACAGACTACACGTTGTACCTAGCGGCGCGGGAGCATTCTGAGAGATTGAATTGGATACACGACATCAGAACTGGTGGGTATATTATAATCTATTCTCAACAATTTAAAAAAAAAACGAAACATACTGAAGTACTTTTTAAAATAATTATCATCTTATTTACTTGTACTGTTGAATTGTACGTATAGATCTTACAGAAAACATATTGAGAAGGACAGTGCGCACTGTTTCTCTAAAACATTAATCGGGGTCCAAAACCACAACAAGGAATGTTAAACAGAGCTGACTCATAAGTTATTCCTACAGTTGTCGATAAAAAGTTACCTATAAGAGATAAAAAAGGTATCAGGAAATTACAACACAATGACCAAATAATTTTTGTAGTTAAAAAGATAATTATAATATTGAACATAATATCAAAACGTGGGTGCGAAATAACAATGTATATTTATCAAGAGTTTCGGTATTCTTGGAAGTTAGACATTGAAATATAATTTTGTACGCTAATTGAAAGCGTTGAAAATAAATTGCCAATTTAATTTTAAAAAGTAGACTTACAGCGGTGTTAAAATTGGATTTGTATATAAAATGTGTACATAATGAGCTTTATTAAAACCGTAGTTAGTTAGTTTGAAACGCGATACTGAAAGTAAAGAGGTTATAAGTACGTAATTAAACATCTCTTATCTTGCACGTAAATTTAGCTGTTTTTTATTTGTATTGTTGTACATAATTTATGATGCAGTAGACTCCTACGGAAATGCAGAATTTTTAAATAAATTGAGTCTACATTATTAGATATTAAATATATCGCCAGAACCAAGTGTTTTTGAGAATGAAGGGGGCTAGTAAAACTTAGTGGAAGACTTCTAGATTTTCAACTGATTGATGTGATTCTTACTGTGTTTGATAGTATAGTATTCCTTTGGTCCCATTTTAGTTTTTGGAGTGGCCTCACCCTATGTACAACAAAAGTATTTATTCTTAAATTTTTTCGCTCACCACAGATTTGTTGTACATATATATACATTTAAATATTTAGAAAATTTGGAAAAAGAATGGTATATCCTAAATACCAATATTATGCCCGATTATTGTGAGAAGTCACCAAAGGTTTAGCCTCTCGTGTCTCATATTAGATAACTAATATATATAATAATGGGAATTGAACACTTCTTCACAAATGATTTAGGAGATATTAAGAGTTCTTAAAAGCAATTAAAAATACTTTCCAAGGAAAATTATATACCCAGTAAATCAAAAATGTTGTGTAACTAATTGTTATGAATATATGTTTATATTTTTGCTATCTAAAGTATGTAAAGAGAATGCCATAAATCAATTCTAATGCAGTTATATTACAAAGTCAAAGTACTGTTCTATTGCTTTTGTTTTTATTTGGTGTATGTGTTGTATAGTGTTCCATAGTGTTCCATTAACAAGTACTCGTAGTTAAACGACCTCCAAGGAGGAGGTGCCCGATTTCGTTTCAAGGCTTATATTTTAACACGAATTTATTAGCTTCACTTGTATCTTTCTATGCTTTTATGAATGTAACTGAGTCCTTTAAACCCGATTTGACCCAGTTTAAACGGACATATTTTAATTATTTTTTGTACACTTATCAAGGGTCGATGACCATACTATAATTTCATGGGTCTTATTATCTTGATTAGGATCCACCAGGATTCAATAATTTCCTTACGTATACGTACGAGCTATATAAGAACAAGCGAGACAATTATTCGATTCTATTTTGAATGTGGGATTTATAATTTTTCAACCGATCACAAAATTACGAAGAGGTTATCGACTGTTTTTTGTGTTTGTAAATTGTTACCTCATTTACCTTTTTCTTATTTGAAAGCTCCGAGGCGGTTTATTTTCTTATTTACAAACTCAAATATTTATTTATTCAATTAGTCTTCTTATAGAAAAAGCCCTTTAGAATCGTCATAACATAGTTTTAACACAAATAATGCTTTAAACTATATTATAATTGTTATTTCCGTATAGTGTGTATATCAAACTCGCGCCGCGCCCGCTACCACCCCGCGGTGTGGTCGGCGCGCCGCTGGGCGTGCTGCGACGCGGAGCGGCGCTCGGCGCCGGGCTGCGCGCTCACGGCCGTGTGGCCGCTGCCGGAGCCCGACCTGCAGCTCATACTGCACGAGCAGAAACCTAACCTGACTTTATGTAAGTATTCACAAGTTTCTACAACAATACGGCGGTCTGGTCGATACTTGGGGTTAGTATTCTCGGGTTCTGTAATGCGATTTTATCTCCATGGTTATTTATAGCCAAGAATTAATTTTTCTTATTTAGCATACAAGATTTATTATGTCATTTTTAATTACGATATGTTATTTTTTCAAATATCACGTCATGTTTATTAAGCATTATCAGTAGAATCGTAAGCTAATACAATTATTTATGCATGGATATACAAAGAATTTTTATTTCAGGTTTTGATCATATAATTTACTCAAAATCTTTAACATTTATGCCATGTTGTTCCAAGTCAAATTGTAAAGATGTTTTAACGCATAACTAATGAGCGGAGTAAGAACAGACCATCAAGATAGCAATAAAGAAAATGCTTTTAAAAAACGAATACAATATCTTAGTAGCATAGAGCTTTTTTCTCCTGTCCTTTGAGCATTAAAACTTATTTATATCTGATGCAATGTCCGGTCTTTTGAAATGATTCCGCAGTGGAAAACGGGACTTCTTTTTCTGTACTTTCACTTATTCATAATGTCTAGCTTTAAAACGTAGTTACTATAGTGACCCATTCGCTGCAACTTAGAAAGCACACACCCACAAAGAACACGCTTAGTGCGTACTCCCATTGTGACTCGCCGTTTTTGTTTATCATTGAACTGAAGTGTTCAGCTTTTCCCACTGAGTCGTGAGTCGTGATGATGATGTTTAATAGTTCAAGGTAAGATTTTACCGCTAATGAATCTTTGTACGATACAATTTTTCATGATTTCGACGATTGGGTTGGTTACGATGTATGTTGCCGTTACAATTTGGGGGGATTTGTCGTTTCTAGTTTCTTGCAGAGATTTGATCAAGTAATAAGTTTTAATTTGTCTGTTATTATAGAATTAAAATATATATATATATATGAGATATTAGTCTGATAATCTATGTATCTCAAGCCCATTCCGGAAAACGGCTGGTTGGTGGCCTATGTTATTTTGTGTTTTATCATAAATATAAATATATTTAAATATTTAAAATTACGGATGAACGCACTCTAGAAACAAGAATTGTTTAAATAAGCAAAGTTAGTGAAGTAGTTAGAATGAAACAAAAGGAAACCAAACATTTCAATTTTTGGTTTCCTTTTATTAATCTAAACTTCAATGACGTATGAATCGGTTTTAAGGAAATAATTTATAGTCTTTAGCTTATGCAAATATTCCTATTGTGTTTATCAATCTAAAAGTAGTTTTCTTAGGTGAATAGTTGTAGTGTCACGTCTCATCTACAAACGGTTTTATTTGGGTATAAAGAAGCCCTCCTACTTTAGAATTCTATTGTTATTTGTCAACCCCGTTTCCATTCTGTTTAATTAGTTATTTGTGCATGATTAAGAATATTCGTTTTCTTAACTTATGAAGTCTAGTAATAGAAATTCTAGACTTCATAACTTAAGCAAATGTGTGTCAAAATCACAATCTGACCCTATACACATGTCAGTCATTTCAAGTAGTCTCCATGACTGACACGTGTCCTCATTTTTTATATTGTTCACTTTCTGAAAATGAAGTTGGTGAACAGTTATTTTGAGTCACATCTTAGTAATCTTATCTTTTTACACAAATATATTATTAAGCGAATTAATTGCACATATGTTACATACCCGTATTTATTCACATAGTAGATTATTAATTGCAATAACAAAATTCAAATGAGCTCTTGTGGAAGGTTGGCGTAATTTGTATAATCAAGATTTTCGTCGACGTTCGATATTACATCACTTTTCATCATATAGGGTTTGAAACATGCATGAAAGGGACGAAATGTCGCATGTGCCTGTGCATCGAATAGTGAATGTAGGCCGCATGCGACCACACACTGTGCCTTCTGTTGCTCCGGTGATAAAAATACTCACTGTAAATATTTAGCAAAATGATTTTGAAAATTATGAATAATAAAATATAATTTTAAGTTTGTCATATAAGGATATTATCTACTACATAAAGATTCTACCAGCTATTATATAAGGTTTTATCTGGTAAGGCATTTACGGAAAATGTCGAATTGCTGGAAAACAGTCCCTTGAATTGCTTGGTTTTACTGGTATTATATTGAAATAGTAATATTTTCAAAGCTATGCCATATTCAAAACGTTTAGGTTTTTATTGTATCTAGACATATAGATATTTTCAAATAACAGAAAATAAAAGAGCGTTTAAACAGATGAAAAAGGTCACAGTTCAAAAATATATGCCACAAGAGCAGTATCCAAATAAAAAGTAAATATTAAAGTAATTGCCTTCACGTTTCGGCGGGCAAGGCTTTATTGTGTATCTCGCTTTAGCTTCGATACGGTACATTGACACGTTACGTTAAACCTAAACGTCAGTCGTGAATGTCGCGCGCGGACGTCCGGTCGTCTCGCTGCTCCCATGTTACAAATTAAATCCGAAAACGAACCGATGGTTACCAAGAAAAAGTCCAAGATACCATGTCTCTCGTTGTCTTCATTCCTCCCGGCGTTAGAGGGTACGGTATATTCGGATGACCTTTTTTTTTACGGCCTCCAGCCACCGGTTGCGTTTGCGTTCACTCGTTTCGCTGCACTCACTTTCTTGTCTTGGTCAGGTGTACTTAATGTAATGAGTTTTTATAATGCCAACCACAATTTGGATATTCCAGTGCTTGTGCTAAAAATGTCATGCTTTTTTATGTGCTTTATATTCGACATATAGTGTGCAAACAACTTTATGTTTTCGTGATCGTTCTAGTGGGTGTTTAATTATTTAATTGTACAATATTTTTGTGCTATCTCTAAAAACCAGTTTTGAGTGTCAATAAATTTGTTAATTGTGGTTTTTATTATATTCGCAATTACGAAAAACCATAACAGGTCTTGTATTTAATGACCAAAAAAATATTGCACGAGTTTAATAGTTGTTAAATAACATGATTTATTAATTATTATGTTCTTATGGTAATTATTATAAAATAGTACATTATCGGTGATTACATTAGTCTCTTGTTCGTAATATATTTATTAGTTAGGATTTATTGAAAGAAGACTTCATTAAATGTTCTATAAGTATTTCATACTAACACAAATATTGCTAAGTATAACACAACCCTGGTATTAGAAATTATTAGAGCGAGCTATGTAGGATATGCAAGAAATGTCACCATGGCTGTATTATAATTAATTAATATAAACCCACGCACGGTAAAAGTTATCGGTAATCGTTCGTTACCTAGTACTTTCTCTGTTGCTTCGATGATTCATGCATCTTACTGGGTCATATTATACGCAACGATAAATCTGTGCTTACAAAACATACTGATTAATATTTCACTTTTTAACGAGTGTATTGCGTAAATTACAACTGTATTTCTTCGAAATCGAAAGTTCAGTTTAAATAACTGCTTATGATCGAGTAGTTTTAAGGATTAATTATGAGTTTATTTTATTGTAGAAACGTAAACTCGAAAAATGTCAATTTGTTTGTTATTAAGAATTTTAATTGATTGTTTTTTTTTTTTTGAAATAAAGA
>NC_052118.1:4626352-4663487 GCF_012273895.1 Zerene cesonia | reverse complement strand
GGAAAACGGCTGGTTGGTGGTCTATGGTATTTTGTGTTTAATCATAAATATAAATATATTTAAATATTTATAATCACGGTGAACACACTCTAGAAACAAAAATTGTTCAAATAAGCAAAGTTAGTGAAGTAGTTAGAATAAAACAAAAGGAAACCAAACATTTAAATTTTTGGTTTCCTTTTATTAATCTAAACTTCAATGACGTATGAATCGGTTTTAAGGAAATAATTTATAGTCTTTAGCTTTTGCAAATATTCCTATTGTGTTTATCAATCTAAAAGAAGTTTTCTTAGGTGAATACTTGTAGTGTCACGTCTCATCTACAAACGGTTTTATTTGGGTATAAATAAGCCCTCCTACTTTAGAATTCTATTGTTATTTGTCAACCCCGTTTCCATTCTGTTTAATTAGTTATTTGTGCATGATTAGTAATATTTGTTTTCTTAACTTATGAAGTCTAGTAATAGAAATTCTAGACTTCATAACTTCAGCAAATGTGTGTCAAAATCAAAATCTGACCCTATACACATGTCAGTCATTTCAAGTAGTCTCCATGACTGACACGTGTCCTCATTTTTTATATTGTTCACTTTCTGAAAATGAAGTTGGTGAACAGTTATTTTGAGTCACATCTTAGTAATCTTATCTTTTTACACAAATATATTATTAAGCGAATTAATTGCACATATGTTACATACCCGTATTTATTCACATAGTAGATTATTAATTGCAATAACAAAATTCAAATGAGCTCTTGTGGAAGGTTGGCGTAATTTGTATAATCAAGATTTTCGTCGACGTTCGATATTACATCACTTTTCATCATATAGGGTTTGAAACATGCATGAAAGGGACGAAATGTCGCATGTGCCTGTGCATCGAATAGTGAATGTAGGCCGCATGCGACCACACACTGTGCCTTCTGTTGCTCCGGTGATAAAAATACTCACTGTAAATATTTAGCAAAATGATTTTGAAAATTATGAATAATAAAATATAATTTTAAGTTTGTCATATAAGGATATTATCTACTACATAAAGATTCTACCAGCTATTATATAAGGTTTTATCTGGTAAGGCATTTACGGAAAATGTCGAATTGCTGGAAAACAGTCCCTTGAATTGCTTGGTTTTACTGGTATTATATTGAAATAGTTATATTTTCAAAGCTATGCCATATTCAAAACGTTTAGGTTTTTATTGTATCTAGACATATAGATATTTTCAAATAACAGAAAATAAAAGAGCGTTTAAACAGATGAAAAAGGTCACAGTTCAAAAATATATGCCACAAGAGCAGTATCCAAATAAAAAGTAAATATTAAAGTAATTGCCTTCACGTTTCGGCGGGCAAGGCTTTATTGTGTATCTCGCTTTAGCTTCGATACGGTACATTGACACGTTACGTTAAACCTAAACGTCAGTCGTGAATGTCGCGCGCGGACGTCCGGTCGTCTCGCTGCTCCCATGTTACAAATTAAATCCGAAAACGAACCGATGGTTACCAAGAAAAAGTCCAAGATACCATGTCTCTCGTTGTCTTCATTCCTCCCGGCGTTAGAGGGTACGGTATATTCGGATGACCTTTTTTTTTTACGGCCTCCAGCCACCGGTTGCGTTTGCGTTCACTCGTTTCGCTGCACTCACTTTCTTGTCTTGGTCAGGTGTACTTAATGTAATGAGTTTTTATAATGCCAACCACAATTTGGATATTCCAGTGCTTGTGCTAAAAATGTCATGCTTTTTTATGTGCTTTATATTCGACATATAGTGTGCAAACAACTTTATGTTTTCGTGATCGTTCTAGTGGGTGTTTAATTATTTAATTGTACAATATTTTTGTGCTATCTCTAAAAACCAGTTTTGAGTGTCAATAAATTTGTTAATTGTGGTTTTTATTATATTCGCAATTACGAAAAACCATAACAGGTCTTGTATTTAATGACCAAAAAAATATTGCACGAGTTTAATAGTTGTTAAATAACATGATTTATTAATTATTATGTTCTTATGGTAATTATTATAAAATAGTACATTATCGGTGATTACATTAGTCTCTTGTTCGTAATATATTTATTAGTTAGGATTTATTGAAAGAAGACTTCATTAAATGTTCTATAAGTATTTCATACTAACACAAATATTGCTAAGTATAACACAACCCTGGTATTAGAAATTATTAGAGCGAGCTATGTAGGATATGCAAGAAATGTCACCATGGCTGTATTATAATTAATTAATATAAACCCACGCACGGTAAAAGTTATCGGTAATCGTTCGTTACCTAGTACTTTCTCTGTTGCTTCGATGATTCATGCATCTTACTGGGTCATATTATACGCAACGATAAATCTGTGCTTACAAAACATACTGATTAATATTTCACTTTTTAACGAGTGTATTGCGTAAATTACAACTGTATTTCTTCGAAATCGAAAGTTCAGTTTAAATAACTGCTTATGATCGAGTAGTTTTAAGGATTAATTATGAGTTTATTTTATTGTAGAAACGTAAACTCGAAAAATGTCAATTTTTTTGTTATTAAGAATTTTAATTGATTGTTTTTTTTTTTTGAAATAAAGATGTAAGCTACACTGGAACAAAATGATTAATTAAAATATTTCAACAACTAAACAAAGGTTTCTTTTATTAGCGGTCACAGCGGCTGTCACAATGCCCGGGGGAGGAAGTGGTCCTCCCGGGACGCCCTCGGCTAAACCCAAAGTAAGTTTCTATTCAGTGCTATAGTAAAGAAATGTAAGTTAAATATGTTGTAGTGTTACAAACTCATGTTTGTAGATTTAACGCATGGTTTTGTGAACATACTGTACTTCGAAGGGTAGACTTTTATTGTAGAGTGTTTCAAATATTCCAGGTCCACATAATTCGTTTTCGTAAGACGCTATCGATACTATTGAGTTAGTTTCTTAAACATGAATATTAAAGCATGTATTTTTTTTTCCAGGAGAAAAGAACAAAAGTAGTTGTAGCGCTGTATCCCTTTAAAGCAATAGAAAGTGGTGATCTCTCCCTCGAAAAGGTATTTACTGCTTAAATGTATTGATTTATATATTTATAAAATTCATCATCGAAACGAAAATACCGAGAAGCTTGAGGAAAAGTCATTAGTTTTTGGGGCTTGTTAACGGATAACGCAATAAATTGCACGTAAATAATATAAATATAGTATATAGGGTTTTCCGCGTCTATATTTAATAATAATTGGTTATACAAAAGTAATACAACAAGGTTATAGAGTAATAAAAAATATTCAGAATATTAATTCAAATAATTATTCCACAGGGAGCAGAATACGAAGTTATAGATGACTCACAGGAACATTGGTGGAAAGTTAAAGACGAGAATGGGTATGTGTTATATTTTATTAATTAATAACTTTTTTCTTTTTTTTTAACAGCGAGTGAGACGACTTTAATGCGTATTCTTTTTAATTACAGATTAGTAGGGTACATTCCAAGCAATTATGTGAAGGAAAAAGAAACCATAGGATTACAAAAATACGAGTAAGTAAACGCTACACTTTAAATGAATTATAAGTAATGCCAATTATTTATATTAAATAGTTTAGTTAAAAAAAAAAACTATTATTTATGAATTTGTTTCTTATTACAGATGACATAGACTTTGCCCACTTTTAAATGTTTTTGGAAGTTAATTTTCATTAGTTATCAAAAAATTTTAGTAACATTAAGTGATTCTTTATACTCATCATACTTATACATTGCAGATGGTATGTAGGTGAAATGTCTCGACAACGAGCAGAGTCATTACTTAAACAAGAAGACAAAGAAGGGTGCTTCGTTGTTCGAAACTCTTCAACCAAGGGCATGTACACGCTCTCATTGTATACCAAAGTGTAAGTATCGAAGTTCTGAATCATTAAAATGCATATAATACATTATGTTTGTAATTTCAATAAGAAAAAAAGTCTTGTGTTTGATTTTATGCGAGTATTATGAGTCTCCCCGTGACCACGCTCGCTGTAAAGTGTTCAAAACGCCGGGTTAGTAATATGATTAAAAATCCGTTAAAAAGTTTTAAATTTCTAAATAAATTCTTATTTTTCAATATCCATTTTAATATGTCCATTGATACAAGTTGGAATTTCGCACTAATTGAAAGATGATCGGTCGCCGTGCTTTAAAAAAAACAATAAAAAATTAGTTCTCTTGAAATGCAACCACACAACAAATGGATCTAATGAATAATTTTGCTATTACAGTAACCACTCCCAAACAAAACATTATCACATAAAGCAGAACGCGCGAGGTGAATTCTATCTATCGGACAAGCACTGCTGCGCCAGCATCCCGGAGCTGATCAACTACCACAAGCACAACAGCGGCGGGTTGTGCTCGCGGCTCAAGGCCACGCCCTGCGACAGGCCCGCGCCGCCCACTGCCGGTCTCTCGCACGGTTAGTGTCTAGCGATGTCCCGTATAGGGCTCCGGGATGGTCTCAGTAGACAGTGTTCGCACGAGAAAATTTCGAGATAAAGTATCCATAAATGTGAGTGTGTTTGTTACTCTTTCACGCAAAAACTACTGAACTAGATAGCTGGACAACTGGAATAACATATAGGCAACTTTTTATCCCGATATTTCTACGGGATACGGGCTTACTGGGGTGAAACCGCGGGCCGCAGCTATTATACAAATATAAGTAATGATGCCAAACTGTGTAATATAATAATATAAGTAATTTGTCAAACACACATCAGTATAATTTACAGAGGAAGTTTCTGTAACACTGGTTTCCAGTTGTCGATCGTTTTAGTGCGACTTGCGGCCTAAATAACAGCGTACGATAGCTCGTCATTGGGAAAAAAAATCGCCATTTCACATTCCAGATAAGTGGGAGATCGACCCATCAGAGCTGGTGTTGCTGGAGGAGCTGGGCGCGGGGCAGTTCGGCGTGGTGCGGCGCGGCAGGTGGCGCGGCCGCATCGACACCGCCGTCAAGATGATGAAGGAGGGCACCATGTCGGAGGACGACTTCATCGACGAGGCCAAGGTTATGACGTGAGTGTCGTTTTACATAAACTCCCCAACTTGAAAACAAGGAAAACACTAAAGTCTAATAAAAAAAAAAAACACGGAAATGTGGCCAATATGTCCATGTTCTTTTGAAATAAAAATAATTTTAATTAATAATATGACATAAAGAGTAAGACGAAGGTTTGCCTTTTAAACCTTAGGTGGAAAGGAAATTTTTAAGGATTATTGTATTTACTATATTAAAGTACTTGTCTAGTTTTCTGTATTAAATAGGTATTTTTTTAATATGTTTTGTATACTTATATTTAGAACTGTTATAATATATATTTTACCCATATATATAAATTACCCATATATTTAAATACATATTTTACCCATACTATTAACTAGCTAGGTTTCATAACAAAAAAAATCATAAATACTTGACTGTCTGCACTAAAATTTATTAACCGCTCATTGCAATCTAAATTCACCGCTCTTCAGCAAATTATCAAATCTGGTGTTACCATAGCAATACAAAAAGCACCTAACCCACTGTTAACAGCACACTTTGGCATTCCAGCAAACTCCAGCACCAGAACCTGGTGCAGCTGTACGGCGTGTGCTCCAAGCACCGGCCGATCTACATCGTGACGGAGTACATGCGGCACGGCTCGCTGTTCAACTACCTGCGCCGCACCGCGCCCGACCAGCTCGGCCCGGCCGTGCTGCTCGACATGTGCATACAGGTATACCGAATCTGTACAAATGTTATAAAGCTGAAGAGTTTGATTGAACGCAATAATCTCAGGAACTACTGGTCCGATTTGAAAATTCTTTCAGTGTTAGATAGAAATTTATTGAAGAAGGCTATATATGCCTATATATGTACCACGGGCGAAGCCGGGGCGGTAACCAGGCTGAGTTTTTCAACTGGTCGTGGTAGGCGGTAGTGGGAAGTCGAAAATGTGGCATGTCGGAAAAAGAGTCATGAGGCCGATTTTAGTAAAACTGTGTCTTAAGGTTTTTGAAAGATCAATATTCCTGGCCCAGGAATAGAAACCATTGATTATGACAAAATAAATGAACTATATTATTACACCAATTGATGGTTTATGTAATAGAGAACAAATCCTGGTAAGTTCTTACATTAGGCAAACTTACATAAAAGGTCGTGTTCGATATAATGTCCAATAGGTAAAATGGTTACATGTTTCTGCAACTAGACTACTAGATGCTGATAAATCTAGTAAAAACTGTTTAAGTATATTATTTATTACCGAATGAATATGATTTGCGTAATACTTTGTAAGACTCAGAGCGATCGAAATCACAAATGTTAGAAATTTTGTATTATTAATAATTCATATATTCAAATTTTACAGTTCACTCATCCTAATCTGTATGTTAGTAAGCTATAAAAGATAATTTATTATAGGTTTGCAAGGGCATGTCGTATTTAGAACGACATAACTACATTCATCGAGATTTAGCCGCAAGAAATTGTTTGGTAGGAGACGAAAATGTTGTAAAAGTAAGTATGACAATCATTTGTACAGTACATAAGAATTTAATTTATACATTCAAGTTGTATTTTTATTAAAAAAAAAATATATTACTTATAACGGTATTTTTATTTATGCCAAAATTTGTTCCAGGTAGCAGATTTCGGTCTAGCGCGATATGTCCTGGATGACCAATACACGAGTTCGGGTGGGACTAAATTTCCTATAAAATGGGCACCTCCGGAAGTGCTAAATTATACACGATTTTCCTCTAAATCTGATGTCTGGGCGTTTGGTAAGTTTTATCCGAAATTATATCCAATTAAATTGGATATAATTTTTTCTTATAAATCTTATAATAATTTAGAGTCAACATAGATAAATATATTAAACTAGTTGCGCCCTGTGGTTTCACCCGCGTAAGTCCGTATTCCGTAGGAATATCGGGATAAAAAGTTGCCTTTATGTTATTCCAGTTGTCCAGCTATCTTCGTACCAAATTTCATTGCAATTGGTTCAGTTGTTTTTGCGTGAAAGAGCAACAAACACACATCCTTACAAACTTTCGCATTTATAATATTAGTAGGATAACATCATCATAACTAAAGAGTACTTTTTTGTAGCTAAAGGCACTATACATTTTACAGGTGTTTTAATGTGGGAAGTATTTACATGTGGCAAAGTACCATATGGACGGATGAAGAATTCCGAAGTTGTTGAAATGGTACAGAGAGGGCAGGTGCTGGAAAAACCCAAAGGATGTTTGAATGAAATATATAATGTGAGTTTAAAAGCTTTATTTGTCAACACTTTAATTTACTGTCCTTAATTCATTAAGCCTTTAAAAGGGGAAGGTAATGTACATGTTTCGCTATGCTTAGTTTTTATTTTATTTTTTATATTACCACGCCCGTAAACAGAAATGACTTTTTTATATATTTAACAGTATCCTTAGACCTCAAGGTCGATATGTTTTCCCCATTATCTTAAACATAAACATTTAATATGCAAAATATATTCAGACTGTTTTTTTTTAATTTGTTTATAATCTATCTACATTAACAATTGAAGCATTACTTGGTCAAACTTCGTAAAAAGGGTTTACGTAATTTTCGCGGATGGAGGTGAATGAACTTTCGCACACTTTTTATAGGTAGCTTACATAAAGAAAGAGTTCAGAAACTTGAATGTTTTTTTTTATCAGTCCTGAAAAAAATACATTAAAAGAGTAAAAAAACATTTCACATATTGCTGCTACACTAACATAAAACGTTTTCATTTGAATAATAAATTACGTCTTATCTTGACCACTGTGGTTTAAATCCATATAAAAATTTAATATAATTTGAAAATCTCTGAGAGCGCTCGTGAAAAGTGAACGTATAAATAGAATCACTATTAACAATGGCAGGTGATGCGAGCGTGCTGGCGGCACGCGCCCGACGAGCGGCCCTCGTTCCGCGTGCTGAAGGAGGAGCTAGCGCAGGTGGCGCACACCGTGCTCGCCGATTGACTGCGCCTGCTGCTCTGCCTGCTGCGCCCGCCCGCGCGCCGCCCGCTCACCCTGCCGCGCGCGCGCTCCGTGCACGCCTCTCCTACCTAGATGATAAGGTTCACTTTCCCTTGTGCGTTACCCGTTTTACATCTTATCATCGCGCATGCAGAATATACGCCCCTATGTGGTATGGATTAAGGTGCACCTTCCTTTGTGCGTTACCCGTTTTACGTCGTATCATCGCGCATGCAGAATATACGCCCCTATGTGGTATGAATTAAGGTGCACCTTCCTTTGTGCGTTACCCGTTTTACGTCGTATCATCGCGCATGCAGAATATACGCCAATATGAGGTTTGTATTAAGGTGCACCTTCCTTTGTGAGTTATCCGTTTTAGAACATCTCATTGCGCATGTAGAGTAAACGCCTTTTTGCCGTTTGAGTTAAGGTGCACTTTTCTTTGTGCGTTGTGTGCGTTCGTTGTAGATCATATCATTGCGAAAGCAGAATATACGCCCCTATGACATTTGAGTTAAGGTGCACCTTCCTATTCCGAGTATACGCCTCTATTACGTTATGCTATTGCGCGTGCAGAGTTTATTCCTCTATTGCGTTTGAGTTAAGGTGCCGTTTGCGCATTTCCCGACTCGTGCGATATCATCGAATTTTAGAGTTATCATCTATGAATTAAGGCGCACTTTTTGTTCCATGTAATCGTGTTACCGCACGCGCAGAATACAAGTAGCTATCAATATGAGACGTTTTACATTTTCCACTATGCCGTGTCAGTCTCCGGTCATACCGCAGCCTATTACTTGTATGCTATGGCGTGATTTTATTTGCGGTGTTCTATCATCAGAATATGCTGATGCACGTGCAGAGTGAATACTTAATCACCTACTTATACGCATTCACATCTGAGGCTATGCCAGCGCACTTGCAATATATACGTCTATCCATGTATGTTACCAAGCACACAGTGAATCACTCAAATTCATTTATTCAAGAAAACTATATGGGAAATGCGCCGTATACCGTGTGAATTCGCGTACAAAATTATGCACATCTAGTTAAACACAATACGCCGATTTTATTAAATTGGCATACTTCTCCAGCACCTATAGTGGACCTTATATAGAACGCGTATTTAAAGTATATAATAGAACACCAACCTGTTGTGTTTATCACTCGTCCACATCCTATATAATTGCCTAATTCCTAAATACAGCAAATGGTGCCGTACGCTCGCAGAGTACATGTATATAATCTTCATATTATTACGAAAATTACAATAAATAACTTACACGTGATACAAGTCTAATGAATGATTCACGGCTTTTTGTATCGTCAAACAACAGAAGTGCAAAATTACGGTCAAATATTACAGTGAAATCTCTTTAAATATTTCGCTATGTACACACAAACTAGAAGTTATTTACATAGTATAGCTGATAAATAGTCAAATGTCCATCGCTTGAACATAATGTACTGCATCACTGTAATATTTTCGAGAACCTAGTGTACCATTCATGTGATGGATATACATTGAAAATCGCGTAAACAATTATGTATAAATATGTGTAGTTTGTTTCAGTACTGAGGGTAAAAAGCGTTTTTGTAATTTTTGTCCACTTTCTTAAACATATAGGTAGTGCAATGACTGAAACGCACATTCCGTTAAATTTAGAAATGATGGTTGATGATGCGTGAATAAACAAATCTAACTGACACAAATCTGTATGTATGATAATCCGCCATCTAAAAGCATATAATAAAAAAAATGTTAAAAATGTATATATTTTGATACAAAATGTACTTTATACTAATAAATTAGGGAAAAGCTTAACCGCGATTACAAATTATACCGGCCGTCCACTGCTTCCCATAAGCTCAATGTCTCATCAATTTAACTAATGTCCGTAAATACTCAGTAGAAGTAGACATCGATTTTTTATTGATATTACATTATGAATCTAAAACGTACCATGATAACAACTTAGAATTCGTAATTGATATGACTGCTTAAGTTTAGTTGTAAAAGATAATTCAATATAAAATAGTCTGAAACAGTTGTATTGAAACGTAATAAAAAATAAACATATTGTATGTAATAATCAGCATTTTTCGATCACTAGTCGGCGATCTGTAGCAATCTCGCTTATTTACACAACATCAGTAGGTGTTAATTCTCAATCACTACGTGGTGTACATTATTCATAATAGCATATCATTACGTTTTAACTGTAAATATTGTAATAATTTAATTAATTGTAACCTAACAGTATTCAAAAAGATGCGTTAGAAATAGGCTGCTTTATACGGAATCGTATAGCTGAACTGAATAAAAATATGTTCATTCCCTTATAGTCATTGACATTCCTTCGTTCACAGATTATTGTCTCGTACTGATTTTTTCATTAAATATGATGGTGTGATTATAAGAACCTAGTCATATTTTAGGTGAATAAATGATGTAATTATTGGCATTATACTTGGTTCCATTTAGGTACGTTTAGCCTGTAAAGGTGGATCTCACGTAGCCGAGTGTAAATGTGTAATGATTTTCTATATATTTTGTCGTATTTAAAATGAAATTTGATGATTTGATTAAACTTGATCGATTTTGATTTTATTGAAGCCGTCGATTCGTTTTTTTTATAGAAATACCTACGTAATTTTAAATATTGCATATTCTAAACACACAAGTACAAAAATATCTCTGTAAAATTTAAATGTCAATTGTATTTAGTCTGTATCTGTAATCTGTTAGCAGATAAACAATTTAAGTATAAAATGGCTCACTGAATTTGTCACGCTGAAAGGAAGTTACCGAGTTCAATAGCGAATTACAAGTATTATTTTATAATTACCGCACATTTCTGAAAATATGTTAACTGTTAATTTTAGAATTGTAAATGATTTTTACGCACTTGATTGTTCTAAATCCTTTACGTTATCATATATTTTCATTAAAAAGTTAAATAGTGCCAATTTTCGTATTGTCATACAACGGTAGCTACACAATCGTATTCATAGTTTTATATCTAAGACATGCGACTGAATAATATTAATTTGCTTTACTCCTTGGTTATATAACGACCTAGGTCTTAAATATTTTTTTTTTGTAAATAATTAAAATGCAAATTTGTTTATTAAACTTTATGTAAACACTGATTTTTTGTAAACATCCGATTATTGGATTTCAGAATCTTGTCATAATTTTATTGAATAATTATGTATATGTTAATAATATTATGTTTATTTAATATTCAATAAATATTACAAGTATCGTAACAGTACAATATGTTAAATGCTCTGTTTAGTATTACTAAGTGTAATTTGCTTTGATTTGTACAGCAATTCATTTGTATACCTACTATTTTGTAAAATTAAATAAATGAATATTATAGATATAATTCTCGTTTTATTCATAAATCCACGGTAATGAAGAGGATAGCATTATTCTTGGGTTCCACCCAGTGTCTACTCAATTCTAGTCTTCATTTTATGTAAAAAATATAAAGTAGATTTTAAATATCTTTTTTTTTTTTTATGTCATAGCGGGCAGCTGAGCTGGTGGTTCGCCTGATGGTAAGCGATCACCACCGCCCATAAACATTCGCAAAGGTAGTACCTCTGTGAATGCGCTGCCCGCTTTTATGGGGTAAGGGAAAAGGAAAGGAATAACGACTGGAAAGAAGGAATGGACTAGGACGGGTGAGGAAAAGGAAACAGGCCTCCGGCTCCCCCACTCACCGTACGAAACACAGTGGCATGCCACTATTTCACGCCGGTTTTCTGTGGGGGTGTGGTACTTCCCCGGTGCGAGCTGGCCCAATTCGTGCCGAAGCGTGCTATCTATAATAATATATAATCTAAGCTCCCTAACCCAAATCAAATCCATCTATCTTGCTTTGAGGATTGGTTTCATCGATTTTCCAACAAGCTTGTTGACAACAACTCGAAAACGTGTTCATTTAACTTAATGGCTCAACAAATGATTACCAAGAACACGGGATTACTTAATGTGCTATGGTAAGGCGTGGTTGAGGACACCATTATATTATATAGATTCTGAAGCACATATAAGAGCATAATTCATTAATAAGAACTAGATACACAATCAATGACAAAAAATGACAAATGGGTGGAGTTCTGGTGCCTTATCCGTCTTCAATTCAATCGTACAAATTTAAATTTGTTTAGGTGTATTTATTTAGCTCAGAACGTTAAAATTTATTGTTTTTGATAGGCCTCATGATCGATTTTTTTCTATTCTTCAAAAATCTTTCAAATTTAGGAACACATTTAGGTGCTTCTTTGTAGAGGATTGTGTATCTAATTATTTTATACGATCGAAGTTAAGAACGTATTAAATGAAACAGAAAATGAAAGATCAACGAAATTTGGGCACACAATTATGGTTTTTCAATTAGAAATTAACCAAATGAAATAAAAAAAAAACAGGTTAACCAGGCTATCCTACGATAATTTTTTCGTTTCATTTGGTGTATAAATTGACAATAATTGGCCTAGGCTTAAGCAAAGTCAATATGACTAAATTTTTGAATGCTTCAAAGACTTTTTAATAAAAGGTTATACTTATTATTTGAAACAACTTTAAATTAATTATTATACTGCACCACGATCTTACTTTTTATCCTCTCTTCCGGGTTGTCTGGGAGAGAGCGCTTATAAGACCGCCCTCTGTACATTTTACGTTAACGATTGTCGTTCATAATTGTACTTTTTAGGGTGTACTATAAAGAATTTTTCATTTCATTTCACCTAGCTAATCATATATAAAAAAATAAAACAAGGTTTTTTTTTGATAATCTCGTTTTTATTACTTGCCAATTATTTACTTACTTTACATACACTTTTCATTCATTATATTCTTTCTTATTTTACTTTACTTATATTTTACCTGCTCATGTATATATTTCATAATATGGAATGCAATACAATGGATTATAATATAAGTACAGTATTATGCTCTAGATTCTTTATGCATACATACATGTTACACTTGAATGAAAATACAACACTATTATAAATTCAAAACTCAAACCTAATTCGATAACACTCATATTTGTAATAGTCGGAATATTAAAATAAGTTTAAGTAATGGCACAAAGACTAGTAAAATACATATTAACATTTTATTTTAACATAAGACGGATAGAAATTATTTTGTCGTCCGCTAGGGAGTGAGTAGCGCTATACTATACGTAGCTTTTTTTGAAAAATAAAAAGAAAATATAAATTAAACCTATAGCATATAAAAAACAGAAGAATAGAATGGTATGTTCATTTTACAAGAAATAAAAGAAAACAAATATGTAGTTGATATAACAAAGTCGCTTTCCGTCGTCTGAGTGTCTGTATGCTTAATTTTTTTAATTACTCAACAGATTATGGGTTCTTTTTATAATAGATAGAGTGATTCAACAGGAAGGTTTATATGTATAATACCATACAAAAAACGGGGGTGAAAGGGGTTTAACTTAGTAGATATTATAGATTAACAACCATTAAAATGTTATATAGTATTATGAATAACGAAACATACTATAATGTTTTACATTTAAGACCATAGTATAATAAAAACAAGAAAATATAATTAAAGTGTAACAACAACTATGTCTTAGCTTACTAATTTTATATAATATAATATGTACATGTTATTGTTAAAACCCGTTTTTCACTAGAATGCGTAAAAACCTAAAATATAAAGAAAATTTATCAACAAAATCGTCTTACACTATTATGTAGTCATAATTCTTTTATTTAGATTATTTTTTATCATAATATTATATATAAAAAACAAATGCTGTTATCAATTTGATTTTGAGCCACCGTCTCAGAATCGACTATATGAAACAAAGTTTATTCTAGTTTCTAACGCGTTTTCCGCAATTAGAACCAACTGAAACAAAGGTATTTAGTTCTTACTTCTAGGGAAAACGGGTTTCGACTGTAACATAATATACAATGTTATGTATTAATATACATAAATAAATAATTTGCCATTTCAATGCAATGAGTATATTTGCAATGTTAGAAATTCCGAAAACTGCAATAATATTCTAAAACCGAATTTTTGAATAATTAATTGTTTAATGTACTATAGCAATGTATTTATAATTCATAAAAATATTTAAACAATTTTGGAAATTTGTTTTCAAAAATTCGGAAATTGGTTTTTAAAACTTACAGATACATATAATATTATAACATGAAATAAGAATTATCATGAATTACTACTGTTGTCAACAATTTTCGTTATAATATAATATAATTTTGAGCATTAATTTTTAAGTGACTTCCGATGCATAATATTTGCACACATCAAAAATACAGTACATAGTTTTTACAAATCCTTTATTTGCTTTTATTACAACTGTCATATACTGCCTTATAAAAAATTACCATACTTTATTTATCATTTCATTAAGGAACATAGTTTAACAATTATTAATATTCCTAAATTACTTCTAGCGCCTCTGTTAATCTAAACATATCTAGTGACCATCGAGTCATCTACATTTAGAGGCAGTTGAGTTTGGTGATTGGTTCACAAGACTGTTAAAAAATAGACTCCTTTTAACATTTTATTTGTAATAAATGGGGCATGAGCTTCAATTATTTTTTCATTATTTACATGAGAAACAAATCCACTGTAGTGGGTAGCTCTCTATCTATTGCTATATATCTATGTTCAGAATTACTTTATGACAAATTTAAGACATTACATTATTTTAGTTTATTTAATACCTTTTAATAAAGACTTTACATAAAGTAGTAGTACCCTTAAGTATTTTTGGTTATAGGATGGTAAGATGTATTTTACAAAAAGAAAAAGTTTCTCTCAAACTTTTGACTAGTTATGATCAATGAAATATTATTTATAGACATTTAAAAACTATTCTGTAATCTTAGTGATGTTATTTCTAAATATCAGTAGGCAAGATATCTGGTATTAGATACTGGCATAAATCCATTTCTGAATTCACGAAGGTCACCTTACCTGCTGTGTTTTCATCAAGCCTGAAATTATTATTTGAATATTATAAAATGTTATTACAACTATATCAAACAAATTTTTGATTTGTTTATTATTATATTCATTAAATAATCTGTTTCAATAACATATTATGGAAATTGCTTTAATGCCCTTTGATAATTTTGTTAAGTATGATATATAAAAGTTAACACACAGTTGAATATTCTATACAGTCGACTCTATTAAAGTTCAAGTTTGTGAACCTAATAATCCAATTAATATTGCATGCGACAAATAATTGATTGAGTAATAAGCAATTTGGTTAGTTTCACATTAGTTAGATTTTGTTAAGATTGTGGTGTTCAATTCTATAACAGTTTTTAAAATTGTTGTAATTATTACTTAAGTAAACCATCTTACCATCCTTTTATAATTGCCCAGCAGCCGGAAAAGAATGTGGGAGCATTGATGATAAGACAAACTCCAAGTCTCTCTGGATAGTGTCTGCTCAGGAGCCATATAAGGTTCTTTAGCACCTGATAGTCCATACATGAGAGTGTAAAGTTGTTAAGGTCAAACACAATACATAGATTGTCAACAACTTCCTCAAAACATTTTTTACTGGCGTCTTCCTGGGAACAATTTAAAAAATACCATGTTTTAGTTTCTTTCTTTTCATGTTTATTATCTTTTAATTTTACTTTAGTTTGGACACAATATACTTACCAAACAATATACAATGAACTTTGTTAAGTCGTCTATATTTCTATCACTAGAACTATGGTTTTTAGCAGGAATGTAAACAATGGGGCGTCCAACAATATCACGGTGTCTCAGTACCATAGCCTTATCTTTATATTTCTCAATAAGTTCCTTATTCTCATGAAGCTGATCTACACCATACTCTGCCCTCCACTTATTTGTTTTCAATATTGCCTGAAAATCAAAATGTTTAAATGTTTAAGTGAGTAGTTTAGGTGTTTATATGATATACACTACACTAATATCATTAGATAAGAGAAGATATTAAAATAGGTATTATATGTACCTATGACGTCTTAAATATATGCGTATTTAATTTAATAAAGCATAAACATACGGTTTGAAATGTAATCGTACCTGAAAAGATTTGTCAACCGTTTTAAATGCTCGTAAATATCTCTTTAAGGAATAATCATTATGGTATTGTGCTGGATCAGCATCTGCTATTAATTTCATCCGTTCTTTCAGCTGTTGCAGGTCTTCAGGGTTAACAGGCTTTAATTCTTCCATGATAAAAAAACTCCTACCAAGAGTTTATAGAAAAATACAATGTAGTAACGTTTAAAAGCCTCTTAAATAGTGATAATATAAAACGTAAGATATTCAAAATTAAAAACAGTACAACTTCATGTACATCTCGACGATTGCTGAATGCTGATAACCAAAGAGTAGTACAATAATACGGGTATGAACTATGATAACGAAAAACGCAAATTGACATTTGACATTTAATAACTTGGTCACAGATAGCATAATACTAGACTTAATGTTTTTCACTTTTCATAGGGTTTCCTTTTTCCACAACCACCAGCACCAATTATTATTAAATAGTTACTAATTTCAGATTTAATATAGATTTTTAAAAGACTGCAAATATGGTAAATATGTCATTATTATTAATTTATTTAACATTTTTGGATTTCGGATTTATAAAATTAAATTTAAATTTTTAAAAATTTAATGACATACGAACTTAATTTCCCTATAAAAAATTAAAAATATATGAAAAGAAACAATTTTAAAGTACCTAAGAATATATTAATTAATAATTCTAAAACAATACGTTGCATTGGGGCACCGCTCGTAATTATCTCTTACTTATCTACGATTTTTTTCATATGTATCACATGCGTACCTATTTAGCCTTTTACCCAAGATTTATACTATATTTATTGGTGTTAACATTAAAGTAAATTAATGTACTTAACTACAACGCGGAAAATAGTAGTAGAGGAGCCCAAGATGCTTATTGTATATTTACTCGAGCGTCTCGGAAACCTACTGGAATTCGTAGATTAGATGATAGCAAGAAAAAAGTCCTATAATGTTTAAAATTTTAGCGGTAGAGATACGTTTTTTTTTTTTGTAAAAGAAATACAACGCTGTGAACTCAAATACGTTGATTTTAACATTTTTAATTCTCTAGCATATCACTGAAATAAAATATACAGTATTCTTACGATTTATGTGGCAAACTCATGGCTATGAAGAAAGAGAAAAATTTTAAAAAATATGACAGATAAAGAAATTAGGGGTTAATTACAACACAAGAATTCCAACTTTTGCTAATCTGACGATTTGAGCGTAACCTTACAGAATTATCGATATTTTTATTTTCCTGCGGCTCCAGTGAATGCACCCACCCACTTAACTGCTCATAAGTTTGGGAGGTACTTATCAATAAGGTACTTTCCCTTATAAAATATCTGACGCGCTCGAGTAAATCCCAAAATCCCCTCTTGGGCTCCCCTACTATAGGAGTATAGCGGCGCGGGCGACGGAATGCAGTCCGTATTCATGCGCAGGCAGCGTGCGGCGCGGCGTGCAGGTGGGGGTAAAGTGCCAACTTTATACTTTTTTCTTAAGTAATTTTATGAAAATCATTGAAGTATTTTCTCAATTTTGCTTTTAAGTTCATCTTTGTTGCTTATTTAAACTATTTGTATTTAAATTGCAAGCTTAGGAGCGGTCCCCCAACGTGACGTATTTTTTTAGAATCATTAATACATTCTTAGGTACTATAAGATTAAGTTTCTTTTATTATTTATTTAATTTTTTAAAGGGAAATTAAGTTCTTAAGTCGGGGTTTTCTTAAATTTTTTATTTCATACATTTTATAGATAGGTCAGGTTCTTGTTAAGGTAAAGATTACATAATGTCCCCACTTTCACCCCTTACAATTTTTAAACGGCTCAACGATTTTCATCAAACTCGTCTAAGAACACTCGCACATAACTCACTAAATAATAAAAAAAAAACTAAATTTAAATCACTGCATCCGTTCGGGAGTTATGATGCCATAGACAGACAGACAGGCACGTTAAACTCAACACCCCTCTTCTTGCGTCGTCGGTTAAATAAACTTAAAAAGTAGGTATCTTTATCAAGTAACATAACCTATTTTTTTTATTTCGGGTTATTGAATTATCGCTTTGAGCTTTGGTAAAATAGGAGATGAAAGTTTGTTCAATGGAATAAAATAACCACGCGCGAAGCTGCGGGAAACAATTAGTTTTATTTTAGTAAGCTTTTCTGAGGCACAAACTAATGGCTGTTGTTATTAAAATCGATAAATAACTTATTCATGAAATATGTCTCTATCATCAGGACAATATTTATGAGCATTTATTCATTCTCTTTGGATTCGAACCGAAGAGAAGAAGAAATTGGATTGCTGTGGTGGGACACGGGTGGCCTATTGACATATATGGCATCGCCACGGTGAGGTAGCTGACTTAATAGATTTTGCTAGCTTTTAATAGATTTTGAGGTGCCTATTTAAAATTTCCACTTTGCTATTTTTTTGCCTCTCGCGCCGCTGTTTTGGGAAAATGGCGTCGAAAAGCAATTTATACGCGATTTGGCGATATAACTATTATCTTCATTAATTCGTGAATAAAATAAAATTCCATGGTTTCATTTGCATTGATTTATTCGCAATATAAATATATACAGAAAGAAGAAAGAATTCGTTTAGCCATCGTGGCCGAGTGGTGGATTATGGCCTAAATCCCGTATCCCATAGGAGGCCCGTGTTCGTGCAGTGGGAACATGTGTGGGCTGATAATAATGATAATGATAATAAATATATAGGTATATGAAGATTTAAAAACATGGACAGTTTGGAAATAATAATTTCCGTCAATTTTTTTTAACAATTTTATGAAAGAAGGCCATTCACTGTGAAAGAAGGTAAGTGAGGAATACGCCTCCTGAAATCAGCGACAGTGCAGCAGAAACTGTAACCCTGATCGACGCGGTCGGGCCTCCACCTGAGCCAGCTAAAAGCGTTGTTATTTCTGCACCGGTCTGTGCAGAATTGCAGTGCGCGGGCCTCTGATGCAGACAAGTGGGGATTGTTGATACTTATGAATGCAGTTCCCAAACGTCTCGATGAGTCATAAGCGACCTGTAACAATAGATTTGCCGTTTAAAATGCTTTCTCTGTATTTTAACAAAACATTATTAACTGACTATACAATTGTTAAATAATAGCTGGTATGAATTGTGTTGAATAAATATGCAATAATTCATACCTTGTAAAAGTAGAGCGGTACAGGGACACGGCGGCGGTTATTTGTATTATCGAGGTAAATGTCGACAAAGCGACCAGACGCGTCGCGTAGTTGGGCTACGCCAAAGGTGCCGGTGTAAATCATGCAGTTGTAACCTGCAGCTCCAATACGGGCACGGAGATCCTGTTAGTAATATTAAAATTAAATGATTGTTTTAAATTGAACTTGTGATCAAATTATGGGAAATGGGTAAAATAGGAGAAATATTTTTCTCCGTATGGAGGGAAGTATCATAAGTGTTATTAGTTTAATCCTTACGATACTAGCATTTTATAATTTATCTGTTTTATCTGTTTAACATTTCTTAAACAACTTCAAAAAAGGCGTAAATTTCAAAGGCTCTTAGTTCGGCTGTATTTCTATTTGTGTTTGATACGTCAGACCTTTCGACTGGGTGAGCCGATTATGATGATGCGTTTATATATATATATATATTTGAAAGCTCATCCCCCTGTGTGGTTTAGTTTAAATCGTTTAGTTCTGATAACTTTGATTTTAATCTTTTTATTTTATATTATAAATAATTATTTAAAATGTACCTACAGTTATTAAAATTGATTTTTAGGGGATTGGTTTGTTTTCCATTATTATACATAAAAATAGGACGATATTTACTTGTTCAAGATTGTTCCAGTTGCCTGCGTTAAATGGTTGCCATTGAGGAGCAGCATTAATGAAGTAGAATGTTGCACGTTGTCCAGTGGCGAAAACTTGATCACTTTTGGCTATTAGGTGACCACGAGCGAGGAACTGGGTGCTTGTAACGTATCTATTCGCCAAGTTATTACCAACCACTCTAGCAATGGCCTGTCTTTGGCTGTTCTGAGTGTAGATATTGTTAATGTCAATACCCGGGAAGAAACCGCCAGCTAAAATTAGCACATTTATTAATTATTAATAAAAAGTAAAGTAAGTATACCTTATTTTTTATTTGTATTATCTTCGTGATGTATAGTAAATAATAAAGAAATAAATAAATAAACGCTCTCAAGCTTGGCGGCTCCAGTACGGCTAAGTCCGATAATTGAAGACAGGAAGTTCCATACGTCATTGTAAGATATTTACCTGCCCAGTTGGGTCTATTAACTCCAGTTTGATGAACTGTATTTGAAGGGTTTTGAGGATACCACACATATAAAACTTCATATCGATTTCTGTCATAGCATGACCAGAAAAGTGGATGGAAAACATTATTGACTCTAAAGCCAACTCTGAAAAATCATACAAAATATTATGTTATAAGTAAATATTTAGACCATATTACTATTATATAAACTCTCACGATTGAGTATTCTATTCAACATTGATTTAATTACCTGATAACAACATTATTATTGTGGCATCTATCATTAGTTTGAACGGCTTCATGATTAGAATTGCTATTGCAAGTCAGTTGACCAAAAGCCCGATTTCCATTAAGCCATCCTGACCCTGAGACGAGATTATCTCTGACACACCTTGCAGTCTAAAATGTATTTAGGTAAGACAGTGAAAAAAATAACAGTGATTATAATAATGTGTGTAATATAGAACAAATAATTGATTAATCTTACAGCGGTTGAGACAGTTGATGCAATGTTTGGGTGAAGAATTTGGCGTGATGAACCAACACAAGATACAATAATATCATCACCAGCATTTAAACGAACTTGACCCGAATTTCCTGATGGAGTTAGGTACGTGTTTGTTCGTCTGTTAATGTAGACTGGCTGGGGCTGACCAAAATCATTTCTGACGCGGAATGTGCATCCTGTAAAAATATTTTTCAATAAATCATTGCCAAAATGCCTTTGATAGAAATTATTATAAGAATACAAATGTAACCATATTATTTTATGATGTTCTACTTACCACTTCGAGCACTAGGGGTGTCGAATATATTTGTGTCATTAAGCCATCTTTGTTGCTCTAATTCAAGCCACTTATCGAGGTAATCCTCAAATGCATCTTCACTTAATACTTCAGCTAAATCACTGGGATGAGGAAGCTCTGCTGGTAAAGCAGAAGCAGCTGCAAAGAGCATAATAATTGCCTTTAAAGACAACATTTTTATGTCTTTGCAAGAAAATTGTATTTTTTTAAAAACCTAAGTACCAGCCTAAAGGCTGGATTTTTAAAACTGTGCAGCATTTATTCGATGACTCAAAGTATTTATAGTTTGACAAAAACTGATAAAGTGATAATTAGTAAAAGATTTGCAAACCCTCTTCTGAAATCTGACATGATAGGTTTCGATAACAAAGTGTTAATCGCGTGAACATAATTAAAATGATAAAAAGAAGACAAAAGCAACTGTCCTATCCTTATAATGATGTATGATGGCGTTTTGTGATGTCAACGATGTGGTGGATTATAAAACTGATTTTAGACTGTCTTTAGTTTATTGTGTGTTGGTTGGTTGGTGGATTAGGCTAATGTTGTGTACTATTTTCTCAATTGTCTTCCAAATAGCCGGCACATGTAATCTTAACGTATATCATGTCTTTTATCTAAAAAATCATTCATACGCACTTCAAATAAATAAAGATTATTAGTCTCGATTCATTGTGTTCCTCTTAGTTTTTATGTTATGCGGTCTGCCCCTACAATCAGCTAACACAATCATGTTTGTTGACGATACAGTGATTTTATTCTACAGCAAATCCTGGAGCGAGGTAAGACAGATTGCTGAAAGAGAGCTGCGGTAAGTCATGGCTTTGCTGGAAGATAGTCTATTAACAATAAATGTTGACAAAACTTGTTACATCTGCTTTGGTAAAAGAAAAACCACAATGCCTAACAATCAATTCTCCATTAATTCCCCTGTAATAGGACACTGTCTTCAACCTTACAGAAAACTAATTGTTTATGTCATGAAATAAAAAGAACAGATGAAACTAGATATCTTGGTGTTATTGTGGATCATAAATTAATATGGGAAAAACACATAAACAGTGAAGTGAACGAATAGGAAGACTCATGTTTGTCTTCAAAAACCTTCGATCTATAGCTAATACAGCGCTACTCATCCAAGTGTACAATGCGCTTTGTCACTGTATACTCACTTATTGTATACCAGCCTGGAAAGGAGTCTGCAAAACTCTAATACTGCCTGTAGAAAGGGCTCAACGAGCTGTGCTCAAAGTCATGTTAACCCTTAATTATACCCATCCTACATCTGATATCTACATTAAAACAAATATTCTTAGTGTACGAAATTGTTATATTTATCAATGTATTTGTAAAAAAAATCGAACGCTAAACCTACAAAGTTCAGGAATCAAAAGATTTAATCGGATAACTCTCCCTCCAACCTCATCCAAATTTGCACACTATCAATATGAATTTTTATCAACAAGACTATATAATACTATAAACAGTAAATTAAGCGTTAGAGACGTAAACCATACCAAAATTAAGCAAGTTGTGAAAGATTGGCCAAGAGACAAGAATAACGAGGAAAAAAAAGATTGATGATAACACTGTACTATAAACTTTTATAAACATAAAAGATAGGAAAGAAACTGGTCTTCGAGACACAGTTCACCACGTGTACTACTGTTTCTGTTTTGAAATAAATAAGACATAGTCTTCTTGCCTTGCAATGATGGCATGCAATGTGCAATTTGGGATATATTTCTCCAGTGGTAATGAAACAATAAAAAAAGTCATTAGGCCAAAAAAAACATTAGGTACTTAATTAGTACGTTTACGCTAAAAACGCGTTTGACTTAAATGTTATACTAAGGTAACTGAGTGAATTCTTTTTTTTATGTAATCAACTAATAGACAGAACCCATGGACAGAACTTAGATATAATTTTGTAGTATTGGACGAAAATTTTTGTTACTTATACATCACTAGCTGCGCCTCGCAATTTCACCCGCGTAAGTCCGTATCCCGTAAGAATATCGGGATAAAAAGTGCCTATATGCTATTCCAGATGTCCAGGTGTCTATGTACCAAATTTCTTTGCAACTGGTTCAGTAGTTTTTGCGTGAAAGAGCAACAAACACATACACATCCTTACAAACTTTCACATTTATAATATTAGTAGGATAGGATAGGATGTACTTATAATCCAATAATTAAGAACGGTTAATTGCATTGTAACGATTCTTTATTCTTTGATTTTGTTTCCGAAAGGATTTCGTGGATGAATGTTAAAAATTTTAAACAATACAAACAAAAAAAATATATAGTAAACTACTACTCGGGCAAAGCCAGATTGAGCAGTTAGTATAAGATATTAAATATGATATACTAGACAAGGTAAAAACAACGCTCTCACGCTTCCAGTTGTTTTTTAATGCGATAATACGCTAAATTAAATCCCTACGTAACATCAACGAATTAAATATAATCCAAAGATAACAGTGATGTATTGCCTGATCAAATATATTGATTTTTATTTGGCTTTGCTTAATTAAAAATGCAACTCCACCCCCAAAAAGCTGCGCTTAGCAAATTGCAAATAGAAATAGTTGAAGTCATAATTAGGATTTAGGGCGCTATATGGCGTATATGGCTGTATAATATATATAAAGATCAGATGACTTGGCAAACTTTTACATTCACTTCGTTTGCATAAATAAATGGAACATGCGCATTACATTTTAAAATTACTAAATAGGTTATATTTTTATTGTCAGTTTTGAAATGCTTTATATAATTGTCTAATTGTATAATTATAGTAAATATGATTGTAGTAAATAATAATGTTATTATATCATAAACATATATATTTATTTTTCCGCCAGTACAATTCTTACAATTAAATGACTGTCTAAAGTGGTAGGGATTACTTAATTTGAAATAAGGTCACTTCGAAAGTCATTCTGCAAGTTTACCTTTAAAATCGAGGAAATAAGAGAAATTCCTATTAGCACAAATAACATAATTTGAGAATAGCGAGTAATATTACGATTTCAAAATACATATAGTTCATTTTTTTTTTAAGGAATGTCTCACTCATTTTTGCTATGAATGTCGCTACATACATTTTTATAGCAGTGACTTATTTCATAAACTTTAGGGTACGTACGTAACGTAAAATATAACTTATGAAAGTAAGCCGTTAACGGTCATGGATGGTAAGTGGGGAATAAGTCTAGTGAAATCATCAATAGAGCAACAGAAGCTGTATCCGATATCAACTCGGTCTGGTTGCCAGCCGAGCCAGTTGAAAGCAGAGTTGCTACGGCATCGGTCGGTGCAGAACTGGAGAGCGCGCGCCTCAGCCAGAGTATAGTGAGGGTTGTTGATACTTATGAATGCAGTACCAACGCGTCGAGATTCATCGTATGCGACCTGTAAACATTTTGAACTTCACACGTATGTTCACTTCAATATTATAAATAAAATAATTCAGACGATGTGTGATGCAATAACTAAATTTTAGAAAATACTAGCTGCACCTGGCATACGCTGTTCTGCCTTGCTCTTATCATTTAGGGGTATGAAAAATAGATGTTGGTCGATTCTCATAGATACCGGATAAGCACAAAAAATTTCATCAAAATCGGTCAAGCCGTTTCGGAGGAGAATGGCAACGAAAACTGTGACACGAGAATTTTATATATTAGATTGAATTCATTAATTCCATTTACCTAATAATAGCCCTCAGCTTAGCATACGGGCAACACACAATATTTACCGATTGGAAAAGATGTAGTTTTCTAATGGTAAAAGTATTTTTAAAATCAGTTCAATAGATCTAAAAATCACCTAGGAAACCCTCTCTATAATATCACCTACTAAACATACAACATAAGCATGCATGATGATACAAAATAAGCGTCATGCAAAAGTTCTATACAATAAAGTTTGCTGTGTGAACTTATGAATAGACCCATATAAAATTCCATACTTTTACGAACGATCTTTTTCTGGTGATTAAACTGTGAATAAAACATGTGAGTCATACCAACGAAAATTGAAATTTCTCTTGATTATTAGGTACTGATAAGAATTAAAAAGATTGTAATTGATTAACTTGATTATGTATGTTATATAAAAGTAAATAAAGTATCTATGATTTTGTAGAATTAAAAAAAATGTGTTAGATCCGGAGTAGGTACCTAATTACCATTGTTCTGTGGTCTAGACGCAATCTATAACGTCACTAATCTAAACTGATAATTAATATATCCATTAAAGATTATGCATTAATTCTACATGGTGTTAAGCTTTTTGCATATATCAAAAAGACGACATTTTCAATGTGAAATTGAGAAATTGACGTCACCATAGCCTCTTTATTTCGATGGATATTTTACCTTGTACATGTATAGTGGAACAGGTAATCTTTCATTGTTATCGGTATTATCGAGGTAAATATCTACAAAACGGCCATTCGCATCACGTAGTTGGGTTACTCCGAATGCTCCGGTGTAAATAATGCAATTGTAGCCAGCCTCACCAATACGACTTCTGAGATCCTGTAATTAGAAAATAATTTCTGAGATGCCGTTTCATTTTATGATTAACTAGTTGCGTCCCGCGGTTTCACCCGCGTAAGTCCCGTATCCCGTAGGAATATCGGGATAAAAAGTTGCCTCTAAGTTTAATTCCAGTTATCCAGTTATCTACGTACCAAATTTCATTGCAATCGGTTCAGAAAATTTTGTGTGAAAGAGTAAAAAAGCATATCCTTACAAACTTTCGCATTTATAATATTAGTAGGATTAAAAATAATAATTTAAAAAAACAATACCTCACTCGCAATTTCTTAATATCTAATATTAAAGTATTAAGATAAAATAAAAATGAAATTGAAGTTTTACCGTACATAAAATTCGAATATGCTTAATAATCCTAGAAGTCCAATCTGGGTTTTGCTTACGTGCAAATAAATTTTTGGTTTTTCTTTCGCATACTTGTTTCCATTCCCGTGATTGATCAAACCAACTTAGTCTCCCAAGAACTTATGGTACGTTATTGTAGATATATCGTAATGCTGCTGGTTATTTTGACCTATGTTTATGCTTTCTTAACTTTAACAGTTGTTTTAAATAGGTATTTGGCGATTACATTTTAAAAAGAATTTATTATATTATAGCGATGTATTTTTTATTGGAAAATGTTGTTGTAAAATCAACATTTTTTTAATGTATATAACATTTCTTGAGAGAGCTGAGAACTGACGAGATGGCAACTCTTTAGATAATTGCATGAAAGTCACAAATATATATATATAAAATAATAAATGAGTAATTTAATAGTATCTATAAACTATATTACATATGTATTTATTAGTGTAGACAAATTAGATCTATGGTTGGGCTATTTCGAAAGCAATAAAGATCGGGATCCCAGAGTTGTTAAATTTATTTGTTATATTTATTTATATGTTTATTTTTTGTGATAATTGTCAAAAGGGTTGGTGGGTCTACTAAAGGTAAGTGACCAGCTCCGCCCATAAACATTTGCAGATACACTGCTACACACTTGTGAGAATTAATTACCAAATCTACTGGATAAGGAATGATGAAAGGATTGATGGAGGGCATAAGGGAAAGAACTGGGAAGGACAGGAAAAAGGATGCGGGCCAGGGGCCGGGATACATACTTGTTCAAGTGAGTTCCAATTGCCAGCATTGAAGGGCTGCCACTGTGGTACAGCGTTAATGAAGTAGAATGTTGCACGCTGACCTGTCGCGAAAACTTGATCGCTCTTAGCAATAAGGTGACCTCGAGCTAGGAACTGATGTGATGTGACGTACTGGTCTGCCAGTGTATCACCAACAGCCCTCGCAATAGCTTGCTTTTGTTGCACTTGGGTGTAGAGACTGTTTATTGTTACTCCAGGAAAGAAACCAGCAGCTGAAATAATGAAGGGTTTCTGTTAGTCTATATTATTTGAGATTTTATTTTAACAAACTTGTTGGATATTCTATTATTACCTAACCAACTCGGTCTATCAACTCCAGTCTGGTGAATAGCATTCGATGGATTTTGCTCGTACCATACATATATTAATTCAAATCGATTTTTGTCAAAGCAGGATCGGTATAACGGATAAAAAACATTGTTCACTGTAAAACCAACCCTAAAATGAAATGTAAGTTACAACAGCCTTCTTCAATCTTTATTGATGTTATTAAAATAAAGACAACATACTGAATGACAACATTATTGTTAAAGCATCGCTCATTTGTTTCTTGGGCTTCATGATAGGCGTGAGAGTTGCACGTCAGTTGTCCAAACTCGCGATTACCATTTAACCAACCAGATCCAGACACCAGATTACTGTTAACGCATTGTGCAGTCTAAAACAATAGGTAATTTTTGTATTCAGTTTGCTTGCGGTGGTTCTTAATGTTTGATGAAAATCGGTCTATAGACCGATTTTCATGTGTGGCAGTCTCTACGAAATGTTTTTTTCTAACTCCCTCAACATGGCTAACAAACGACATTTAGTAAAATATATTAAACAGAAAAATACATCTAATCCAAGATGGGTGACAACACAAACAGGGAAGGGAGGATTTTCAACATTTAATTAAATATTATCAAGATAATTGGTTATAAAATTTAGTAGTAGTTCTATAATAATACTATTTAGTACTTACAGCTGTAGCTACACTGGTTAGGATATTTGGATGTTGTATTGTACGGCCGCTACCAGTGCAAGCTACAATAACTTGTTCTCCTGAGTTTAACGTCACTTGACCAGAATTCCCATTAGGTAATAAATAGGAATTTGTGTTTTGACGGAGGAACACAGGCTGAGGTTGACCAAAATCTCCATTCACATTTAGGGTGCAACCTGAAAATTCAACACTTATTTAAAATAATTTTACAACTATTTACTATTTTGCTTTTGCTTAAGCTAGTAGTAAAAGACTGCGAAATATTACCACTTCGAGCGTCACTAGCAGTGTTATTGATCCAGAATTTCTGTTTCACCGCAAGCCATTTATCCAAATAATCCTCAAATTCTTCTTCGTTTAGATACAAAGCTAGGTCTGCAGGATTTAATAATTTCGCTGGCAGCGAAGTAATCACAGACACGGCAAGTGCTAGAATTACCAACCGAAGCATTTTAAAAACTGTACTTTTGGGAAACTATGCTATAATCTTGAGTTTCTGTTATTCGCTTTACATTTATATATTTCTCATATCGTGTGATGTTGTGTTTTGCGATAACGGTAATATTGATTTGATAGATTTTATCTCAGGTACCAGAATTGTGAATTAAGATACAGGTTACTGTTGATAGTAACAAAATAAATGCTCTTAATTGCAAAATATCATAAAATGTCGTCATAACCTTATGAGAACTTTCTTATTGAATCAAAATAGTAGATCTAAAAATAAAAATTGGGTTTAAAACGAATACAAAAGACTACAGACAGTTTATACCTAATATTTCCCAAAATTTAAATTCTTATTTTTTGTTATGCAGAATTTAACTCATAGAGACACCAAACAAATATAAGAATCGTTTAAAAAGTATATAAATACGTTTATCTAGAATTCAATTTAGTAATCTGCAACAATTTATAAATTTTGTCCCTACACTGGCGTCGACGACAGAGTGAAACACGGAAATAGAAAATAAAGTAAATCGAGTTTACAGCTCTCTAAGAAGATGCAATTTTTAAATTCACGTGCCAGCTGTTTAAAACTACATCTCCTCACTAACATCATCAATTTGACGATATTCATATTCTACAGGGTGTGGATGTATAAATGGATAATATGTACGAGCCCTTGCTGGCTACGTACGATCGTGAGCAGGGACAGACGAACAGAGAAAATCTTATGAAGTTTATGTACTTTATTGCAAGTTGTACAATGAGTGAAATTAACAATAATGTTTTTCGTTATATATACGAGTACCATGTTGTATCATGCACATAACAATGCGCCGTATTATTGTGTAAACGTAGATTTACGCTTACATAGATTTATGCTTACTAATTACTAAAACCATGTACGACTTACTTGTACGTAAAAAGTCCCAAAATTAGTTTCATTGCAATGGACTTCAAATATATATATTTTTTAAACAACAGGATTATATTATGAAAGGAAACGAATTAACATAACAATTTTATGAAATTAAATTTTACGGTAAGTGTAAAAGTGCACACCATTAGTTCTAATGAATACTCAACTCCTTGTAATGAATCCGTAATTTTTTGTGCAATGAATATTTATCAAAGAGAAAAATCGAGTAATTCTCGTTGCATCATAAATTTATTTTGTATTAAATGAAATTGTTGAAAATATTATTCAATAGAAGTTAATGTCGGTAGTACATTATTGCTGTTACAACTGTACCACTGTGTAGTTGTTTAGCAAAAAAGATTGCCAGTTTTGCTCAAACAAAAAACATAGATTCAACGTATTATAATTAAAGATATGAAAATAATTGGAAATGATGATAAAGGCGATTGATTGTGTAATCAATATTTGTTTCTAAAATTGATAAGTGTTCTAAATTCAACGTCTTTTTTATTTAAGCATAATAAATAGAATTAAGGCTTTTATGAAAAAAAAACGAATGAAAACAACATAATTATTATAAGATGAAACGTTTAATAAATAATAAACAATATCATTTTGCAAGTGCCTTATTTACAGTCATTGCAATTTTCAGTTTTGATTCCCTTATGATAGGAGCCCGTTCACGGTGAAGGAAGGTAAATGACCAATCCTTCTCCTGAAATCATCGACGGTACAGCAGAAGCTGTAGCCAAGGTCAACGCGGTCGGGTTGCCAGCGGAGCCAGTTGAAAGCCGAGTTGTTGCGGCAACGGTCCGTGCAGAACTGCAGAGCGCGCGCCTCAGCCGCGGTGTAGTGGGGGTTGTTGATGCTTATGAAAGCGGTTCCTATGCGTCTAGAGGCATCGTATGCGACCTAAGACCAATGAAGTATTGAGTAAACAATGGAAAATACGTTTTTATTTTTAATTAACGATATGTTGCAGAAAAAAGTTATAAGGGACTGGAAAATTTATGGTTGAATTGTTTGTTAATTCAACGAGTATTTTAATGTTTTATAAAAAAAATACATTAAAATTAAAAAGTGTCTTTGATTATATTCTTTAAAATCTTCAATTTCATACCTTGTACATATATAGAGGAACTGGCACTCTTCGGTTGTTGTTGGTGTTATCAAGGAAGATATCCACAAACTGTCCGTTTGCGTTACGCAGTTGAGTTACACCGAAAGCGCCGGTGTAAATAACGCAGTTGTAACCAGCTGCTCCGATACGGGCTCTGAGATTCTGAAATAATACACATTAAAAAATACCTAAAATTTTTATCACAACATTATTTTATTTATAATAATTAATAGCTTTCTGCCCGCCTTCGCCTGTGTAGTCAAATGAAAATATAAACAGTCCAGGGTTTACCCGCATAGTTCCAGTGGCCGTGGAATTTCTACGATAAAACCTATCCTATCCTTCCTCTTTCGCGTCTCAAACTATCTCTGTACCACATTTCATCTGTCCTATTCAGTGGTTTAGGTGTGAAGAAAAGACGAACAGGTAGAGGTACTTTGGCATTAATAATACTAATAGGGAAGTAGGATTATGACCTTGATTGGAAGGTTATCTTTCGTATTACCTCGCTGTCTAAATTTTTATGTCTATGTTGATTTTACAGATTGGCAAAAAGAAAAAATGAAATAAAATGTCCGCATATTGGCGCTCAAATATATAGTTCTCTAAACGATATGAATGATATATAGCAGAATTTTGTCTGACTTACTTGTTCAAGTGAGTTCCAGTTTCCAGCATTGAATGGCTGCCACTGTGGAATAGCGTTGATGAAGTAGAATGTAGCTCTCTGACCGGTCGCGAACACTTGGTCACTCTTAGCAATAAGATGTCCTCGAGCTAAGAACTGATGTGATGTAACGTACTGGTCTGCCAACCTGTCACCAACTACCCTCGCGATAGCTTGCTTTTGCTGTACTTGGGTGTATAGATTGTTTATAGCTACTCCAGGGAAGAAACTACCGGCTGAAATAATGAAAAAAATATATATAAAAGAGAAAGATATGTTGTAGTATATGTATGAATTATTCTAAGCATTGTTTTGAATTTTAATGCTCATTATGATTTTACAAAGCTAAATTAAAACTACTGATCAAGCTCAATTTAGAAATGTATCCCACATAATTTATGTCTGTCATATAAATATGTAGATTTTATATCTTACCTAACCAACTTGGTCTGTCAACACCGGTTTGATGAACTGCATAAGTTGGATTTTGGTTATACCATACGTATAAGACTTCTAAACGGTTTTTGTCAAAGCATGACCGGTATAATACGTGGAAGACGTTGTTGACTACGAAACCAACCCTATAAACAAAGAAATCATTATAATTCGCAGACATAAGCTTTTTATGTTGATACTTTGTAACAACTGTGGGAATCGAGCACGCTTTCGCACGAATTAGCCTAGGTAAGATCGGCTAAAGTATCCGAATATAATATAATGTTCCGTGCTGTGAGTGGAGAAATCGGTGGGCGGTATAGTTTTTTTCATGTCCTTTCCTTTTTTTCCATTGTCCCCCACTCACCGTACAAAACACAATAGAATGATACTATTTAACTTCGATCTTCTATGGGGGTGTGGTACATTTCCCTGTGTGAATTGGCCCATTTCGTGACAAAGCTGGTTCGACACCCACACTGAAAAATATACGCTGGATTGCCTGCTATGAACAACAAACACACCGGATAACTACGTTGTTGTTGAAGCAACGCTCGTTGGTTTCTTGCGCTTGATGATAGGAATGCGAATTGCATGTGAGACGTCCAAACTCGCGATTACCGTTCAGCCATCCAGATCCAGAAATAAGATTGTTGTTGACACATTGTGCTGTCTGAAACCAGAAATGTTTTATTCAGAAGGATCTTATAATACGATGGATATCGTAATAATTTGTATTCAACACACACATCCACAAATTTAAAATGCTTTTTAGAGCTATTAATTGTGCATCGGTAGCGACGTTACTTATGATTAGGAAGGTTTAAATAATAGTTAATAAAACTTACAGCTGTAGCCACATTAGCTTGGATGTTGGGGTGTTGTATGGCTCGTCCAGAACCAGTACAAGATACGATCACTCGCTCTCCTGAGTTAAGAGTTACTCGACCAGAGTTTCCATTTGGGAAGAGATATGAGTTTGAGTTTTGTCTAATGAATACTGGCTGAGGTTGTCCAAAATCTCCGTTGACACGTAATGAGCAAGCTGGATAAAAAATCGATTTAAATTTCTGTTATTATGTTTTTCAATTTGCACTTCTATAAATAAATTATAATTTATATCAAGAACATATAGTCGTGAAATAAATAATTATTTCCAATAATTCCATAAAAATGTAAAATTACAATTAAAATAAATATGAGGAAAACTGTAAGAGAGAATTACCACTTCGAGGAACCCCAGCAGTGCTATTCACCCATGTTTCTTGTTCCACTGCAAGCCATTTATCTAAATAGTCTTCAAATTCTTCTTCATTTAGATATAAGGCTAGGTCTGCAGGATCTGGGAGGTTGTGAGCAGGTAGTGAGGAGATCACTGCGACCACAGCAGCTAAAATCACTACCCGGAACATTTTGAAAATGTTGCCTTGTTGAGATTATGAAATAATCTTATGCGTTTCGATACTTACTTTACATTTATATGTCTGCCATATCATGTTCTTATGCTTGTCCATAAGCATTTTGCGATAAGGGTAAAATTAATATGATAGATTTCGGTTTTTATCTCAAGCATGTACCTAAACATAGAATTAATCGTAAGCATGATAGTGGGTGTTGATTAATTTTAATTTTAAACCCATTATTAATTTTAATACAATAAAAAAGGAAAAAAAACTATATATTTCGAATTTTTCATATTTTATTAATAACAATATTCAAATAATATTCTTGCTTTCTCCGATAAAACATAATATCAATTTATCGAAATAGATAATTACATCGAAGGAAGCTCCCGTTTATCTGATATAGAGCTATCTTTCAATAATAATTAGTATTATGCATGGACTCAGTGTATGGACAAGATGTCACATTCTATCGAAACATATACAGTGAGGAATATCATAATACTAATATTACTAAAATTCTTCCAGTCATATCTACTTATTTCGTGAATTGAAAAACTATTGTAAGTCAGTTCTAAAAATAAAATATATAATTTTTTATCATTCAAGTATTTTAAATTAAACAATTAATATTTTACGGTCGCCATATTTACATTTGATTTTGTTTTGGCAATCTTATTTTGTATTTATTTAAACATTGAAATTTTGTTCAGGTTTCAAACAGTTAAAAATAATACAAGTAAAGCGGTAAAAGCAACCATGTAGTGTCTGTCGGATTCATAGCTCGAAATAGTCTGAAAGCCAGCGTTATACGTGTTTGACTGGTCAGCTTTTTGCTGGCCCTGCTAAGATTTTTATTAATATTACAATGTATGCTCTTTTGCTTTATTATGTTTAAATTTAAAAACACAACTTGACTTGTTATGCTTGTAAATACTTTAAAAAGAATCATATGTTACGGTAGTGAAGTAAAGTCTTTTTGTATAATTAAATATAAGCTCAATTGATATATGACCTTGAAGATTTGCTCACTACACTAATATTTGTAACCAGCGGTTTGCAACAGCTTCGCCCATGGTGCATAATATTGTATGCCTATAACATAATAATATGCCTATAGCATTCAGGGATCACCTACAAATTCAACGGTGAAAAAATTATTCGGACTCAGTTCAGCAAGTATTTTAAAAATATATAAAAAGAGAAAATATTCGCTGATAAGCGCGATTTGAACCTGCGTCTTTTGTAACCACGCCACAGCCACAACACGCAGCTAGAAATTACGAGGCTATATTAGACATAAGCATTACAGGACGAGGTGTTGCGTGCTAGGTTTTATTACTAATTCTGTATTTTTACTTTTCTTGATAGATGGTTTGAAATAAAAACAAATAAAATAGAAATGTATTGTTTTAATCATGGTTTAAATTTAACGTATTAATATGAATAAATATTCCTAATGGAGTAATGGAAGTCGAATACGATTTGGTATGAGTTGTGCCAACTCACACCGTGAAAGTACCACACTCCCACAGAAGACCGGCGTGATATAGTAGCACGCTACCGACCAAAGGTTCGATGAGTGGGGCTGTAGGCCCGTTTTCTTTTCCTCTCTTCCCAGTCCATTCCTTCTTCCTAGCTATTGGGTAGCACAATCGCAGAAGCACTATCTCTGGGGTCTTCATCATGGGGTAATTAATCGCATACCTACCATCAGGCGAACCACCAGATCAGTTGCCCGATATGACATAAAAAAATTTAGCTGGTATTGAGCAAAAATGAAAAGAAACAGAATATTTTTTATGTTTGGGCCTTATTAATATAAAAAGTAATTAATCCATTTTTTATGTTCCTAAGTATCACATGCATTGTCTTTACAATCGTATCAAAGGAATTATCAACAATTTTTATTCAATTAGAGTTGACTTTTTCAGATTTAGGAAATGTCAACACCTTAAATGTGTAACAGTAAATTGAATTAACACCGAAAGGTAATTCCAATAATGAAAAATGTTTGTTCATCCTAAAATTAAATTCGCTTTGATGGCTGCTCCGTGACTAAGCAGTCATGGTAATACCATTTCATCCTCGTGATGTTGATATAGCGGAGTGGCAAGTGCTTTATCAGTGAGTAATTACTGTTTTAGCATATACTTATTATATTTAATTCGATAAGATTTAAGCAAGCAAATTTTATCTTCTTAATTATTTTCTAATCAATATACACGTAATTCGTGAGGAAGGCGTGGGCGTTGCATGAGGATTATCTGAAGCTGGTCACATACAACGGATTTGATTGTGTCAAAATATAACAAATTATTATTTTTAATTTTATGTCAGTTATCTTATCTTTGGATACTACCGAACTATGTGTCCTTTTTAATTGACGGTTGTACATACATGACAAATGATAGGTCAATCACGCTTTTAAACTTATTTCACAATGCCACCATGTCTTGAGATTTTTTAGAAAGTTTGTAAAATAGTTTAGAAATGGTTTAAAATACGTGACACAATAACGACACTAAGTTGCAGTGTGCAGTTGCAACTAGCTGTATTTAAATAAGATTTTGGACACCTGGACAGAGAAGTGTCTTAAATTTCACACAGTGGCAGAGAAATATATGTACCTACCATCTTAACTCGTACTTATGTATAAATTTACATTTTGTGACATTTATTCAGTCGCGTTGAAGCTTCATCTTTTATCAACAATAATAAAACTTTGGGTTGGAATAATAAGTTTTCAACGTTGGTCTGCAAAACGTCCTATTATTATAAGCACCTGTGTAACCATTTATCCTTTACAAACTGGATTAATTTTGAAAATTTCGTGGTAAACTGTAAACTTAGGCTTATTGGAATGCAAATTCATAAAGCTGTTATAATTTAATTACTCTTAAACTTAAGGTTTTGGTATCCATCAGGTTTATAACTTTGCATTACATCAAACATCTTTGGATATAACTTCGGAAACATCTGTCAGTGTAGAGGTAACTTAGCAACTTCTGTTTATTACGTTAAGTTATTTGCATACTTAGTTAAAACCGACAAACAACATATTTTTAGTAAACATAATAATTGTTTGTGTCGATCTTTTTTTCAATATTCTCCAATATTAACGCCCATTTCCAGAACAGAATATTTATAATTATCTATAGTATTTATCAGATAAGTTTCAATTTATATAATTTATATCAGATTTATGTCAATCTATACAAATGCTAGCTTTCCGCCCGCGGCTTCATTCGCGCAATCAAATAAGAAGATATACAGGCTTTTCCTGCATAGTTCCCGTTCCATTCTGTCCTTTCTCGCATATCAAACTATATATGTACCAAATTTAATCCAAAATGATCCAGTAGATTTGGCGTGAAGATTTCAGATAGACAGAAAGATAGAATTGCGTTCACATATAAATGTGCACTAGCTGTGACCCGCGGTTGAAACCGCGTAAGTTCGTATCCCGTAGGAATATCGGTATAAAAAGTGCCTATGTGTTATTTCAATTGTCAAATTTGTCAATATTATTATTCACCAATAGATGTCAGGAAAAAAAAAACACGACTAAAACACGAATATGACATTTTCTAAAAAAAATTCCTAGCTAGATCGATTTATCGCCCCCGAAACCCCCTATATACTAAATTTCATAAAAATCATTGGAGCCGATTCCGAGATTCCAATGATATATATATATATATATATAAGGTATAAGATACATATGAATATCAATAGGGATGAACAATGAACGAAGGTAAACAATTTCATCAAAGAAACTTCCTATTTATAATAATTAAAAATCTGATCAGAGTTGCAATTGAGTTACTGTTTAGAAATTATGTGATTTTTTGTTTTCTTCTTATTTTCATAACAATTGTTGGACGGATATTGTTTGAAAGATGATGTTAGATACTATTTTTATAGAGGAGTGATCAAGCATTTTATGAGTCCGTGAATGATGTGCCAATATGTCGTACAAGAAAGAGGTAATCATGGTGTGTGATAAAATTTTACGAGGGCCAGATTTAATAACAACTTCGGCACATCAAGCAATTTATCGCATAAGATCGTAAATACGTATTATATTAATTAATATAGAACATCTCATATGTGGTAGTCGAGCACGCTTCGGCACGAATTGAAGACCGGCGTGAAATAGCATTCTGCTGTGTTTCGTTCGGTGAGTGGGGGAGCCGGAGGCCCATATCCTTTTCCTACCCCTTCCCAGTCC
>NC_052118.1:4563191-4625352 GCF_012273895.1 Zerene cesonia | reverse complement strand
TCATAGTTGTGTACATAAAATTAATCTTACAGAACATTTGATTTACGGTAAGGGGTAATGTCAGCATTCAAGTAAACTGAAAAAAAATACAATCAATGGCTGTTTCACCGGCTGTTCAGGTCGCAGGATCCCTTTGCACGCATACCGTGAGACGCATAAACAGTAGGTGTCATTCATAAACAAAGAAAGGAGCAAAAAGCTTTTCAATTCATCATGTGTCTCCGTACGTTGTCTCCTTTTTATTTGGGTTAAGACCGGGTAAGGTATTCGGAAAACAAAAACTTATATCAAATTATATTCATTCTATTGAATAGTGTTACTTAGGTAATTTGTTGCTATAAAATTTATACAAAGTACGTATAGCGTTACTATATAGCTATTTATAACAAAAGACAACGACCAAATCAAATTTTCAGAACTACACCAAATTTAAATGAGACCACATGACATGACATATCTTTAGAATAAATATGATTTGCAAAAATCGGTTCACTAAGTAAAAAGTTATGCGTAGTTTTGAAGTCGGTTGGAAATAAGGTGAAAAGAAACTCTTTTTTTACCGATAAACTTTTATTTGTAGTGTACATGACGTCATATTATATTTTCTTTATAATAGCAACTTCAAGTAGTGCAAAAATATTATGAATTACAAAATTAAATAAGTGCATAATATTTTAAAGTATTAAAGAATTATTATGAATATATATTAGGTAAATACTTATTTGTTTTTTTAAGTGTTTGATTTTACTTTATTTAAATTTAAAAATACCTACATTTATTTGAATGAATGAGGTGCATACATAAATTCAAAAAGAAATTCAAAGTATATCAATTTAACCGATTTCGATCGAAATATCTAATTATGTGCCGATGAACAAAAAAGGAACAAAATAATCGTATGTTTAAATTACCTCTCTTAGCTTTTTATGAAACCGAAGAATTAATTTACAATAGCCAGCTACAATTGTTATTCCGGTAACAACTGAAGAATTAAAACCGCATTCACGAAGTTGAAAAATTGCTATTATGTTGGAATATTTATTTATATATATGTTATAATAATTTGAATGAACATAATATTTGTCGCACTTTGAAGTTACGTTACTTGATTGTATTAACTGAATTTTATATTTCAAACTAACAATTAATAATCCTGCCGTTATTATCATGTCAATTTATTTCACTGCAATGTTGTAAGCATACAGCAAGGACACTTTCATCATTCACTGCCAGAAAAGTGTTCGAAATAAAACAAATTGTAAGATTAAAACGTTTAAGTCTGTGTACTTATCAGTGCTCGAGTTATCTATGAATTACAATGCAATCACAATACGAGTGATATTTACTAGTGATAGTTAAAATAGAAATTGGTCGTGAAATTACTAGTAAGTAGTCTAATTCGTTAAAGATTTTTAATTTAATTGTTACATAAATGAAGGCCTCCACAATATATAAATGTAATATTTACATAAACTACAATAAAATACAGTAATAAATATCTATTCTACATAAAGGTTAAAACATTTTTGCTATTAAATACATATTCAGTTACAATATTTAAAGCACTTAGAGAATACACAGGAGAGTGTAACTTATAGTCCTAAGTCTTAAAGATTTAATTTTGACACACTTTAATATTTCATTGAAGAAAAACATAAGAAGAGAAAGGAGACAATAAACGTCATTAGATTCCAGATTGAAAATTGCAGATAATTTACACTGATTGTAGACCATTTCTTCGACAAATCAATAAATAATGATATATTATGGTTAAACTTGAAGTATTTCGATAGTATCTTATCAAATCTATCTACGTACAACACAACAGATAACACGAAAACTGCACACAAATCGAGCCTACAATAAAAATGAACTTACTTTTTACATTATGTTCAAAATTCTCACAGCTTTGTCTTTCATTGTTCGCTTTTCAGCGAGTAAATTAAGAAATACGAATAAATTCGTTAATACAATAAGACTATAGAGTAACATCTATCTATACATAGAGGTATTTCATTACAGTCATTAAATAATTTCAACTATACAAATCACAACATTCTCAATATAGGTTTGCATGGGTTTCATTCTAAACAATGCTTTCTAATAGTTTAAATGTTTCAATTGAAAACATTAGAGAATGTATAGAAAATAAACGAATCCTATGATTGTTATGTGATAGATATTACGAAGAGACGAAATTTAAAAATTGACAATTTTATAAAAAAAAGTCCTTTTAGGCCGCAGAGTACAAGCTGATGAAAAAATTATTTGAATGGTTGTATTACTATTGCAATTTACGGATTCAATTATTTCCCCGTCTTATGATCTATGTAAGTGCAACAAATAGTTATGCTTCTTACAAATAATAAACGTCTAACAATCCATACAATGCGTGAGCTATTTTTGCCTAATTTTAAAGATTCGTAGTTCTAATACTATACTATAATAAATAAAAATAATTGAGGCAATTATTACTTCATTTACTTTATTATGTAGTGCAGAATTATTTTTATTAGGCATTAATTATTTTTATTTATTCCATGTTGTGAACTATATGAACTAATTAAGTGAAGGCTTTGAGATCATAATAACGAATTTTTACATCAAAACTAATTAGTACGATAAATTATTATTGCTAATATTTCAAAATAGCTACGCTATAATGCAAAGGCCTTTTTAAATAAATAATTAAACACATAAACACCATCACTTCCTATTCAACTGCCTAGGTCTACATAAACTAAATAAATAAATAACCAACATCAACCTAGTAAAGTTCCTTATGATAGCTTCAATCCCCCTTAACAATCATTGTAACACAACCAAACTTTACCCTATTAAACGAACAAAAGACATTGAATGAAATACTGGGTACTTATTTAAGAACACTACTCGCACACGATAATAATATTATATTATTGACCAATCATAGCTGAACTAGAAAAGGTTTCTAAATTATTACACTAGAAATAACAATTAATTGAAGCCAGGAAATAATTAAGTAAATGGTTTACCTACTGCAGTGCAATTTCATTAGAAATATATTTTAGCTAAAGAGTTAATATTTAAAATTATATTCCGAAATTTTTACAATAAACTTTAATAAATATTCGTTTTCTTAATTCTATATATTCGTAAATCTTATGTATCGTAGTATATTTATATAAATTTAGTATTTCGTTTATAGTATATAGGAAAGTACAGGAGTGTATTATAGATATAAAAATAAGTCGTATAAAAGGTACTCCCGTAGTAAATAATAGGGATTTAAGCTAAAGCTTTAATATTTCATTTGTTCGTAACACTGCGAAGTTTCATTAATAATTCCATTGTCCATTATCAGAAAATAGGTGCAATTAAACATTCCAAATTCATCGATTTGAAGTAACATTTTTTTTTATATAGAATGATTAATAATGTTTGACTTGCGATTAAAGAATGTAACATTATATAGACATCACAAAAATTCATAATTTATCATTACACTCATTGTGACAGTGACATTTCAATCAAAACGAAGTGCTTATATACTGGCTACTCGTACATTATCTAATTTTATAACATAAATTTTTCAGATAATTTTTGTTTAGTTTAGCAACGTCACATATCTAGATAATCTTAAAATGTGGTCGATTAATTTACTGATTTTGTGAAGTTTGTTAATTTTTTAAAGAATCGTAATCAATTAAGATATTCAAAATGGAATTAAATGATAAATTCGCTTCTGTGATCACACGCACATTTTATTTTTGAATTGAGAAAAAGACATGCTCTTTGAGTTTCCGAGGATATGTGAGAACGAGATAATATAATATCAATATTAGATTTATAAGCTCAGTGATAGTCTTTTATTCGTAAAAGTAGAAGTTATTAAATAAAATCTACAATATATTTTACAGTATTATTCTATATTCTCTATTAAGTAATTAATGGAATTTCGGAAAGCAAGTAATAATGTAACAACAATATCATTTTGGTACTTATTTGAATTAAAATTATCTTATTATTAATTTAATTGCATCATCATTATTATGTGAAGTAGTGAGGGGTTTTCTAAACCGTAGTTTCCAAATCTTCAGACACTAACTGGAAATGTTCTTGACCTGTAATCAAAGAGTTATGTGAGAACAGTTCTACTATCTAGATACGCTGGGTCTTCCTTATCCTTAATTTTTAATACGAAATCCTCAGCTTCACCTGTATTTTTGTATGTCCGTCTTTTTTAGACTCGATTTAGTTGATAATATATTTCAACTTTACTTAAAATGATATATTTTTTATAAACGTATAAAGATAACAAATTTCCTGTGCGATGGTCAACGAAGCGACCATGATAAATATAAGTAAGACTAACAACAAATGACGACTTAATTACAGTTGACTTACTTTCTAAGTACGCGGCTAGATCATGGTCATCAGCGCGTAAAGCGAGATGTCTCGGGGTCAGACCAGCATGGTCCTGTCGCGTCAACGATGCTCCTCCAGCCACCAACATACAGCAGATTGCTCGTCGCTTATACGCAGCTGCTTTGTGTAAGGCTGTCTGCCCCTTCTCATTATCACTCATATTCAAAATGGCCGTGGGAGCGCAGGCTATTAAATATTTCACGATCTCTTTGTTGCCGTAGCGCGCGGCTATGTGCAAAGCGGTTTGGCCAGTCGCGTCAATCGAGAGTAGGGAATAGCCCGCCGCATGCAGCTCTTTTATCTATACGAAATAAGGACACAAAATATGTAAAATAGTCACACATACAAATATGAAAGATAGTATAAAAAAATTATTGTACGAACCATTTTCAAGTCACCGACTTTCGCCGCTTTGAGAAGTGAATCAGACGTTTTTTCCAATAAATTTCTGGAACAATATTCGTGTCTTATTTTTTTGTTTAATGTTGCGAATCAGTCAAAAGAGAATTTTCTCAGAAGAAATTCTCAAATGTATAGGTATAAAATTCTATCTCCAAATTATCTTGATCTAGCTGTATGGTTAAGTACTTCCTGCTCTGGCTCTATAGCAACTAATCTAACAACAAATGACGACTTAATTACAGTTACACGATTGACAAAATATCATTTATTAAATCAGATATGATGGAGACTAAAATATTGTACATATATTATATGTGTAAGTGTAATTTTTTTTATAGGTAATACAAAAAGCGATGTAATATCGAAAATTTAACTAGCTATCCACTATAAATAAAATGCATACCACATAAAAATCTATGAACTGAAAATAAAGTGTAAATATTTTCAAATAATAGTTATAATTTAACAAAACCCATTGTTATACATTGTAAAGTGTCATATTAAAAGATACATAAAATTATATTTGTACGTACTAATTACAGTTTTTATAGAACCAGTCCTACATATCTACTTTCTATATAACAGTGAAGATGGTGCTGAATCTCACCTACAGCCAAATACTTCTTGTTCAAGTCCAAATAATTTTTCATGTATGCTGCATGCGATAGAAGAAAGAGTGCACATTAAGGAAACTGTTTGAAACGTGCCATAAAGATCTAGTCATCATGAAAAAATCTTTAATAACCGATGAAATAGAAATATTCAAATATAAACAGATATAAATGCTGTTTCTACTTGATTGCATTTCTAAAATAAAATATGGACCTACTTTTTTATTACCTGAAGGAAACCCTAAGGAAACTGATAAAATATTTTGACATGGGTTGATGTCACTCGTAAATTATTAAGTACAACCTCTATCAAACACGAACTTTTGTACAACTAAAATCCATCAGAGGTGAAGTGTCATAGGAGACCTTTGAGATTTGCTGTTTTAAGTAACATATTATATGATGTGATTTTGATTACAATATTTAATATTTAAAAACATTAGCATTGCTAAAATTAAGTGCCTAATGTTTTTATCGATTATTAACCATTTATTCATACTGATCAATCAGTCAATTGGTTATTACTATAACTATAAATAAACAAAGTGACTTGAAATATTAATTTCACTACCTAAATTTGGTAAAGTTGCCAACAAGACGTAAAAGACTTACGTTTTAAATCTCGCAATCGATTCTTGTGACGGTTGACTATCTTTGGTCGTTGGACTTGTACATAATGGGGGAGAATTGGAATCTTGGGACACTCTCGGTACTGATAGCTTGGGCGAAAGAGAAGACTTGGATGTGGGCGTGGCAGTGGTGGCCGCAGACGGTGGTGTTTGTGGAGTTGCCACTTCTTCTGAGGTCCGTGTTGGACTGCCAAAGCCGGATTCGCTGTTTGTTATTTCGTTTTAAGTCTTGACCTTTATGAATGTAGCGGTGTGACTTTAAAAATATAGCTTTGATTGCGAAATTATGAGAGGGTTACGTTTGATAAGTATTTGGCGTATACTTTGGGGATTTCCTTCCAAAAACGCTGTAGTCGACAATTAATCCTTCACCAATTATTTTATTTCGAAGATGTAATGTGGCTTATATAAAATAAAGAACAGATAATAAACTAAGATTTAAATATTTCGAACAAAATTATATACCTATAAATTATTCAACAAATGCTGTTGATTTCACAAACCTTAAATAAAATGTTCATAATATGATTTGAGTATGGTTTGTTTCAATGTTGAATGTTTCACTGTTATATAGGTGATCTTCTAGCATAGCTTACATAAAATCAAATCAGGAGCATATATCGCGAATGCGGTATCGACAAAAATAATTAATTACCTTGCATGTGATTCTGGTACATCCAATGAGACTCCAGCGCTCGGTGTATCAACGCTCTGCGATATATCAAGAGACACCGAGAGTCCTGTAGTGGTGTCTAGTGACACCGATGGCCCTGTGCGGTCCAATGATGCAGTCGCAGTGGTCTCGGGGTGAACTGTCGTCTCCGTGTCCGGTGTGAGAGGCGCCGCGTCCAAAATGTAAATATTTTCATGTCCAATGTCCATTGGATAGTGGAGATTCTCTTGAGCCTTATCGATACGGAAGAACCTTTCCGCCGTTACAGCTGCAATTAAGATATTTTTATTTTCATTTTGCAAAGTCTTAATTGCATCGATCATTAAAAATGTACATACAAGTTCCCAGGAAATATATTTCTAATTGAAACATTTAATATGTTCTATATCTATGACTGATTTCTTTAAATGTACTTTGTATGAGGTTGATTCTAAATAAAACGTAGAATGATTAAATTGTGCTAATATTTCGTGACTGAATAATAAAAATATAATTGGAGTAGGAAACTCACAATCGACGAACCACCAATCGACGATGTTCGAGTAGGCTTGAGATTCTTTGATCATGGTCTGAACAAGGTTTCGCATTTGCTCTAAATCGGTGGCCGGATTAACTTCCAAGGTGCCTACCCGTTCGGCTGTAAAACATTTTTTTTAATTCAACAATTCTGAATTGTGTATTTATTTGCTATACATCTAATAATTATTATCCGACCTCCTTAGCAATTGTCTAATAACAATTTAATCGTATAAACCGAAAGAGTCTATTTGAAAACCACTGGCAAGTATTGAAAAAAAAAAATTGTTGAATAGTCCATTGATTGAGGACGGCTATATTTTGTTAACATCATGTACAACGTGCGTGAAACCGCGGGACCGAGCTTGTTAACGAATAAAGTGACAAATAAATTACAATAAATTTTTATTACTATTATTTCTATTACCTAGTATACCAATACTTCCTAATACATTTTTACGGGAAACAAAACCATTTATTCCAAGATACATGTACTGAATTAACAATGAACGCGAGACTGCAGTAAATTACTATCGCATCACACGTACTTTTCGTCTAATAAATGTTCGATCTTAATTTACGGCAGATGATAAATAATGTATTAAATGCCTCGCCCGAACTTTCCGATTATTTCTTTTTTCATTTTACGTATACTAACGTAAACCTTGTAAGGCGTTTACGATTTTATTACAAAATATTTTCTTTCAAACCCAAAAGATTACAAAAATAAAGCGTCGTAAACGTTATGTTATATTAGTTAGATCATATTAAATACATATTATGTTTTAAAAAATTCAGTTAGGTTCTGTGAAATTTGTACATGCCGCCATTTGTAAATGTTTTTTCTTTTTATTTTATGTTCTTTCTGTATTTCTCTATCTTCTGTGTATGCGATATGTATTAAATAAATAATTTGAAACAAATGCCAATTAAATTAAAAATAAAGTCTTGGAGATTGTTCTTACTGGGATTGGCTGGGAAAATGCAAACATGCCTAGGACATGTTATATACAGTCGCAATAAAAATGAGAATGAATGTAGTTCACCTGCTTTAGCCAGCAATTCCTTGTCGTAGTGGTGGCGCTCGTAATCTGCCATAGTTATGAGATTCACAGTAAACGTCAATTTGTCCAACGTTGCTAAGCTAAGAAAAACAGAAAAGACCACCTTATTTAATTGAAACTAGAAATTTATTTGAAGGTAAATAGTTCCATGGGATATTTAAATCTATATTATTACTACACTACACATGGACTATCAGTCTACATTATAAAACCTCAATTTACTTTATGACAAATAAAGCTAAACTAGTACAAATGTATACACCACATGAATAAACTATGATATAGATTTAATTGAATGTGGATTGAGGTATAATGCAAAATAATTACTCAAAGAAGTATCCCACCGTTCTTTGAATGGGTATTTATTTGGTGATTAAAATCCACTCGGAAGAATTTTGTGACGATGTAAATAAAAGAATAAATTTAAACGGCTCTCTCGTCCAGCAGGCTTCCCCTACTTAAACAAGAATTGGCCGGAGAGAAATAAAACCCTCTCACAGGAAATTGGCGTTAAGCAGAACAATGTTTTGTTGCATTATGCGATGTAGATTTTATGTTAAATTTATAAACCAAAGTGTAGTTAGTATAAGCAAGCGATAGTGTATTGTTTAGAAAAAAATTTACGTTGTTAATATATTCATATTGCCTAACATTGGCGGACAATAGTCTTTATATTTTTATGGTAGTATTTTTGTATTGAATTATCTCAATTTTCCAGACATTAAGTCGAAAATGTTCATGCTTAATCTCACATTAACTGCACCTTTTTATTAATCTAATGGTGATTGCTTATAAAAGTATTGGTTATTCACCAAACATATTCAAATTCGTGATTCAATTATTTAACAGTTAACAGTTTTATAATTAATTAACAGAAAACGCATCTAAATTGTAAAAACTAGTTCCTGTTATTAACAATATTGAAAATATGGCGAGTTAAATCGGTAAAATATTAAATCTCAGTCCATTTTCATAATATACAACTGTCTTGGTTGGTTTATGACATTTAAATGTTTCCTACAATAATCTTCATGATGTTTTATTCACGTCTTGCATTGAGATTTTTAAATTGAATCCGACAACCGGAAATATATACGTATTCACTATAAACTCAGAAATTGTAACACACCAGTCGACGAATGTAATTCGTAAAACAAAACGACTATTCGAATGTACTTACGGCGCCAGCACCCTTCCAGGTTTCTTCTTTGCAAGCATTATAGCCTGATTAAGAATTGATAGAGTAATCACTGACGGTGCAAGTCTACAAGCCTCGCCATCAACTTGCATAGGTATCACTTTCGTTGTCACTATTTTCGCCGTTTTGCACTGAGTGATACACGTGCCATGACCACCCGCTTGTAATAAAGGCTACAACAAACAGAGTTTATAGTATTGCTATTCTGAAAGTTGTGGCCTTACCATGAATTAATACAGGTATTAAGGGGCTTCTTTTTCACGTGACAGTTGCAGTGCTATAATTAATTAGTACTTCATTTATGTTGTTGACGTAATAACGGTTAATTTTACACTTGTGCTACGGTTACTTATTACATTTATAGCCTGTGTATATTAACTGTTTATATTTTGATATAGTTTAAGCAGTAATATTTTTACAAAGTCTATGTTGGTAGGTACTCACCAATTGATATGTGGTTAATCCTACTACTTCGATTAATCCATCTTCAGTCGAGGGATCAGAGGCGCCCATAGATTTATTCCAGGGATGAGTTCCCCCTCCATAACTACACAAATGATTATGTAAAATTTAAGCATTGGTAATTGAACAGTTTCACGAGTTATAATAACGAAAGTAATCAAAACACACCTTGGAATGTTTAAAAAGACAATGGCGTGAACTTTATGTTCTCTTAAAACCGGTGTCAGGTCTTTTCCATCGCACTCTAAAGTAACAAAATCAGCTAAACCCTTCCATTTCCGTTGCATGAGATCTTTTCCGCCCGCTGTTCCGTAAAACAGCTTATTTCGTATTCGAGAGTTAAATTTTTCTGGATGCGCCTCTGGAAACAAATCGGGCAAATTAGCCTTTTCAGTATGAAGAAGCAATTTGCAAAGTTTGAGTCAACAATTCATTTTATTCAGAGCACGGTTGCGAAGCGAATAACTTAATTATTATCTGACAACAAAACAAGATGAGCATAAACAATTACAGAAATTACTGAAAGTAACATGATTAGTATTGACTTGCTGGTATATTAGTTGTTATATTATATATATTCACGATACTTGTGCGTGATAATTAATCATAGGATAAAAATGGGGATCTCTATAATTTTTGTAATCACTGATGAAACAACGAAAATAAAGAAGAGCTCATCGCCTGGCTTACATAAAAAGTTAGTTACCTAAAATTGCACTGGCATTTTTCCTGCACCGAACGGGGAACACAGTTTTCAAAGTGAATTGAAACAAAAAAAATCGTTTGATGTTGCACTCACCTCTGGCTTCGTGAAACTCCAGAGCAATGTGAGCGTCTACACCGAATGAAAAATAGTTGTTAACGACGTTGAGAGGCAAGTCCGCTTTAGCGTTGCTGGTATCCTCGCCAGACGCCGCCGAATTCGGTTCTACTGTCAATTGCCATCGATCCAACAGCACGGTGTCACTTTCGCCGATATGCGCCAGGATTTTTGATATTGGCTCATCTTCGTAACCCTGGTAAGTATACATATATGAGCATCCAAAAAGAATTATTCTAGTAGTCGCATACAAATGAAACGAGGAAATATTTTCATGGCAGTTTCTGTAACTATCACATATTAATAACGTTAACTTTTTATAGAGGATATTAAATTTAATGCTATCTTTATCTTTATAGTTGTAGTTTCATGAATCGTAAAATATTCACATTTACAAGAGTAAGGTGAGCATTTACTCTTTAACAAAAATAAAGGAAATATTATCGCGCTTCAGGCACTTGTTCGCTTTAGCGGAAGTAAGCAAATATACAAATGAGGTCAAGAATGACTCTTAATTATAACATGAGAAATTGCTTTTTCTAATTTCCTTAATAAATAGCAGAGGTATTTGGTAATTGTTTATAATGAAATTACGAGGAATGTTAAAAGGCTTAATTTGACTTAACTGAATTCTTGGTACTGTTTGTTTAGTTAACATTGTTAGACTTATTAAGTAAATAGCTTCAAAACACAGGTATCCAGTTTTATCCTTTGTTACAAATTGTAAGTATTTATTGTAAAACATTTGAACAAATCAGTGACATGCAGGGAAACTTTTTAAAATACTTCTTACTAAAACTTTTACAATTTTGAATAGAATTACAAAGTTGAGACGCTCTTGAAACGACAAAGCTCTTTCTAGAACTACGACTTGAATCGATGCTAATGCATAAAGCTGAAGAGTTCGTTTATTTGTTTGTTTATTTGCTTGAACGCGATAAACACAGGAACTACTGGGCCGACTTGGATGAAACTGGTACGGAGGTAGTTAAAGATCCGAGAAAAGATTCTATCCTTGAAATCGTACGGGAACTAAACAAAGCCGCCAGCGGAAAGCTAGTTAAAATATATAAAACAAAAGGAATCCTGTAATATCTGCCATATAACATTGACTCAATTTATACGAGAAAGGAAAGAAAAGGCAGGTAAAATAAATTTAAAATATGCATTGAGTTAAGCTTCGTCTAAAAGAGAGCTGTAATATTATTACGAAAATTAAAGCATAAACATAAAATGAAATGATATAAAAATCATATTATGCAAATTTGAACCGTGGTAATATAAATTGTAAATACCCTGAAGGCAGCTTGACCGCTCGGTGAATAGAAAAGCTTTACAAGGAAAATTGTGAATGACGGCATTGATAAAGCAAGCATTATTAGCATTAAATATTTATAGATATAACAACTTTTACAATATCGTCTCATCCCAATAAGAAATTATTATTACGTATTTACATTTGTAAAATAAATTTGTGATTATAGTCTTACATACTTATACTTTTCTAGAAAGTTGATAGGAGAAGACTTTTTGTACCTTATTCGTTTATCTATTTTAAGGGTTATGTAGTCAACAAGAAAGTCTTGTTTAGCCATGTCCGTCTGTCTATGTATAGGTAAGCTCGCAACGTTTAGATAAAATACTCTTAGTATAAGAAACATGAATAATATCAATCGATACGTTATAAGTACTACTTAAATAGTTTATGATAGCATGTAATTTTTTTTATTTAATGACAGAATTTCAATGATCTAATTAAAGAGTGGTGCATTATGAAAACTTACATTTCATCAATCAACTCAGAAATGAATAATATACAAATATTTATCTTCGTTACAATTTTTACACACACGAGCAATTCATTTAAATCGTCAATGTAATTAACTGACGCTCAAACAAACTGATATTGCAGAAATTGCTAACAGATATTGTTTTCGTACAAAATATACGCCATAGTAATTTTAGGCAGCGTTTTTATTCAATTGTTTTAGCTCCTAAAGTACCGTCAAAGAGCTTTTGCAAATAATTGATTTTATACGGAATTGTATTATTATCAGGTTGTTGAGATTGTGCAACCATTTTTATATTAAAAGTAAAATATTGACTTTGTAAAGAGGAAAAATAAAAATAGTCGGTAAAGCTACAACGTATTATTACTTACAGAGAGAGCATTTTAAGAGGGTTTAAAGAATAAAATGCGAAACGAATATTGAAAAATGCCTTAGAGAGCTTTCGCGATGAAACCTTAAACTATTAGCTATATTAAATCATGCTTTTTATCACAATTTTTAAAGAATTATGTTTGTTTCACATTTGATTTCGAGTTTTAAATTTATATGAAAACTCATAAATTATTATTTAATGTTAAAGAATATCAATTGATGAAAACTTGCACAATGACGGAATGTTTCTTGCTAAACAGATTGTATTTTCTATTGTGCTAGTTCAGGTCTTAATGTTGACATTGTTGTGTATTTAAACAATCACATATATCTTTTTAAAACTTACACTTCAACTTAAGAAACTGATTGCTAGTATTAAACAAAATAATTTTACGTAATTTGTTTTGAAATCATATGATTTTTTTGTGTAGAATTTTATTACAGCAAAAGCTAAAAACTGTATTTTTAAGCATACAGTTTTGATGGGCTCCGTACGTAAAGCGGAATTCTATAATTACATTCGTTCAAGGAAAACGTTTAGACAGGTCAATCGTGCGGGGTGGAAAAGCGAAACGCGGGACGTACCAACCGGAGTTACAGCTTTTGTAACTCCGTCACCATGAATAGGTGGCCCTTTTTATTATTTGCACGGCACCCACATCGTCGCGAGTCCGATTTGCACTCCATTGATTTTTATTGCTGCAACACTCACCCCTCCCCATCCAAGAGCCCTGGCGAGGTCGTTCCCGGTGCCCAGCGGTAGCACTCCCACGGCTGGTCGGGCACCAATCCTGTCTAGAACGCTGAGCACCCAGCCTACAGTGCCGTCTCCACCGCAGGCCAAAACGCGTAGATTAGGCACTTTACGAAACATTTCTAATCTGTGGAACGACCAATAGTAATTAGTTTTTGTCCTCACAGTGGCAGTGGTATCTTTAATACTGAGAAAATACAGCTTAGTAAATCTTTCTAGAATAGTTGTAACAAATCGGTAGTTCAATAGTTCGTATACGCGTATATCTTCATTATATAAACATAGTAATGAAGAAAATGAGATCAATAAAAACCTATTTTGAATGGAACGAGATTTTATTACACTTCAAAATGCTATAAATACATACTATTCTGTTTTGAATGCCGTATGTCCATCATGTGAACCTTTAACTGATGTGCTTTTGAAAGCATTCGTTTCAAATTTTGTTTACAAAAAAAAATCACGATTTTTGTGCCGTTCTTTTTGTTGAGCGATTGTGTATTTTTCGTTAAAACAAGCGTATGTTAAAATATAAATTTCGTATGTATTTAGCGTTAGATTATTTTATTAAGTAATTAATACATAAAATAGAAATATTCATATAATTATCACAGTATTGTATTGGATTATTGTAATGTTGTACATTCAAGGCATACATAAAAAAGACACAAATGGTACAAAAGACATTTTTATGCGGCAATATCTACCAGACAACCTTTGGGTACAGGATGAAAAGTGAATAAAAATAATAAAAATAGTAGCGCCAAAACAATTAAGAATATTAATATTTTAGATATTAGATGTATAACAAATATAACAATATATTTAATATTTAATTTTTTTTTACATACGATATAAATTACATAAACACATAAATTAATTAATAAACTATTAAGTATGAAGAAATGGGGAGGTAGTGATCTTAATATAATTACAGTAACAACAAGAAATACTGAAACAAATCTATTTCAGTTTATATTATCATTTACGTAGGTAGATACGTATACTTACGTACCTATTTTATTAGTGTCAAGGTTTGTTAGCTTGACACAATATTTGTTATATTAGGTGAAAGTAAACATAGATGTTACTAAATGGTTTACATTATAATATGAACAAACGAAGGTGGGAATTGATAATTGTATTTGAAATATTTTAGCTTTAATAAATAATCTGTCAGTATGGAGAATTTTAGCAACCAATTTATAAGAAGTGGTTCAATAGAAATACACATCCAACAATTCTAGTTAAAAATGCGGGAGGGCTTCAACACGCCATGTCATACAAAAGAAAATATTTGCGCAGCGTCTAACGACACGACACAATGAAATAAGTAGAATAATTCATAGCCACCCAGAGGCTTTATTTACTGCCATTCTTTATCCTTGAAAAATGCGCACGCGATTTTTGTTTTGATGCTATTGTGGAAAGGGATCAAAGCGAGATATGGTTATACGTCTGTGAGAAGCTTTGAGGACTGAAGTCTACAGCCCGAGATGTAGATCGTAGGTACACAAGATAAGTGTCAGCTTGAGCTCTTTACGCGATACTTTGCCGTATATTCACACTAACTAAGTAACTAGGCAATAGACGAGCGGTAGGTACCAAGATATTTTCTTTTATATTCCCTAAATATTGTGAAATAACAATAAAACTAAATTGTACGAACTATTTACAAATTATATTTGAATGCAAGGTTATTAAACAACACAGAGTGACCGGTATCATTTGACTATTGTTATTGAAATATGTCATTACCATACAATGTGTAGAATTAAAATGCATGCATAGATTGGTTATTAATAAATCTTGTAGAGAGGACTATTAGCTTTTGAAAGAGGCAAAATAATAAAATCACATGACGTCAATTCACGCTTTAATGTCAATAATGTATGTAACTGCACTCATGCCTGTTTATGTATAAACCTAATTTTATAATAGTTTTAATATGAGATACTGCCCCAATATTACTCTTAAACGTATAAATATTTCAAGAAAAGACAATGAGTTGTTTAAAAAAAAACTTACCCTGGTCCTGGTCCGCCTTGGGTCAAATCAAAAACTTGCCGTGGATTCAAAAGCCATTGAAATTTTTGCAACAGTTTCACACCTTGATTGCCTCCGCTTTTCGGGTTAATAAAAACGAGGACAGGCTTGACGTTGGCTGTCGGTATTGGTTTTATGACGAAGGGCCTTTGCTCCACCTTAGAGTCCTTTCCTTTTTTCTTCGCTGCGTTTTTCTTTTTCGGCGATTTTCTTAAAGATGATTTGAAACTGCCCCTTCTCGGAAGCTTCACAATCCATGACGGTGGTACAATTATATTTGCCTGGGTACCTTAAAGTTTGCTTTTATATTACTATAATCCCTTATTTAGTTGCGAAATTCAATTGATACACAATTTTACATACCTAACGAGCATTCTTCTCCAATCCGTTGGAGGTTAAAGCAACTCTCTTTATTGTGGTATGCATCCTTACACCACGAACAACTTAAGGCAACAATTTCCTTTGAACTAAACGATATTTTGGCCTGCAGAGACTGCAAAAAGTATATAATTTGGTTTTGGGAGAAAAAACAATTTTCTATATCAAAAGTCTAAAAAAAGCTACGAAAATATGAGCGTGATTAGCCTAGCAAAATAGCATAAATACGCACAGGATCCTCTAGGTCAGTGCTACCTCCTACCGCCTTTTCGACAGTGTTGTTTGAGGATAAGCACCACCCACAGCAACCGCGCCGCAATGACTGTGTGACAACAAAACAACCATGCAGTGTACCAACACACATGCAGTGTAACAAAATATTAGACAAACGCAAATAAAAAAAAAAGTCTTAACACAAAATATTAACATTGAATATAATTTACTATACAAATACGAAACAATACAGATATTTTGTCACGTTAGAAAACCAATAATATAAAGCTTGATAAGGTACATAAATAGTAAACCATAAGCTAATAAAAAAAAAATTATATCATAAAAAAAATTGACTAGAATATTACTACTAAAAACATATATGTCTCTATATGTATCATTAAAGCTCCACGTAGAACAGTCTGTCTCTGCAATAAATCATCAAGCATCGGCTAAAAAATGAGACAATATACAATATGCATGGGTGGAATAGACAAAATATGACTAAACACTCCGCTGAGAGCCATCGTAGCTGAAACGCAGTGCTGGGTCTAATTTACACAACGGCAGCGCTGTGAGAGTGATATACTAACGCGTCATTAAAAATGAAGAAGTTTCATTTCGCTCGCGGGACACTACTTGTGATGTGGAAATGAATAAATTTTACGCCAAGTGTAAAGGACTTACAACACGGGAGATGGCCATGAATTGATTATATTATATATTATATTATAGCTAAATCATTGTCTATAATTTTTTTTTTAATAAAACATTTAATTACGGTGATAGTCAGATATACAGAATTAAATAAATCTGTCCATGTTTCAATATATAAAGCTCTAAGGGTTTGGGATGAAACTTTCTCCCGTGTTACACTTAAAGCGAGTTCGTGAGCCAAGGTCTCTAATAGAGTTTAAATGTGGTATCCTACTTTTTATTCAAAAATTAAAATCCGTATTTATACGTTAATTTTTTTGCATAATATTATTTTCATTTGAGCAAAAACTAGTTTTGTTTGACTTTTCTTTCGGATTATCATTTCAAGGCATAACGCTCAATGCCATAAGCTGCGCGTTTGCGTTAAGGTTTGCATAGCACGCTATAAACAGAGAATACGGTTCCCACTTCCCCGTATTAATACAAATATGCGAATTTGCAGGTCGAAGTTATTCTTAAAATATAGACAAAATTTATTTTTTTAAGTATGTAATTATTAACGATACGTTGAATCTATTTGCATGCAGTTGGGTTACGTTAGCGAGGCGCCCAACAAATGAGATTGGGAGACGCTCTATGAATAAAGATCAGAGAGGAGGTCAACTGTAGAACATTAACAAGATAATTATCCACGTGAAAGCAGAACCCATCAGACTGGATTATTAGTTTCAGCTTCGTCAGCATCAGGACGAGTTAATTAAAGTGAGCCATTAATATTCATATGTCCAGAATGGACATATTTTAATGCTCGTATTAAAGGCCCCAATAGAATATAGTGCATCAGTATACATATCCAATATTTTTAATGGCTTTTGTGATGCAAAACTGCTCAAACCGTTAAGCAGCTATGGAAGGATTATGCAGATAAATCTTACGGGCTTCAGTCTGTTAACTAATTTTAACTTTAAAAATTATTAGCACATAGCCAGGATATCAATTTTCTTATAATATATCAAATAAATTGTCTTTTTTAGTAACTTGAAATACCTATCTGAACAATAAATACATCGCGCGAAAAAATAGTGAATTAAGCTGTGTTATTTAAATGAGGTTACTTTTGGAGAGTCGCTGAATCTTTTTATAAAGGAATCACAAAGACAATAAACGTCATGAACATGACTGGATTTCACATGTGCTGCGAGCTCGAGATATTTAAAGAGTAATATATTCCATATTATTACGTTTATAAAACTGACGAGAAATAACACTTTTTATAGAAACGATTTTATTAGAAACGTATGCTACCGTTTGAGAGTTTTATGATTTTATTCCCAATTCTCACAAACCAATTTATTGTACTATGAATCGCATAATTAATTTATTTCTTTGTAACATTCTAGAAATATGCATAAGTATATAAATATATGTAAATGATAGTATACAAATAAAGATTTAAAAAAGGGCTCCAAGCAATAGCGCAACTTTGTTACACTAATCTGTTTCCTAGTTCCTAGTTACATTTACCTTTGAACACATGATTTCCGACAAACAATTTTAAGTCTTGTTATCAAGCTCCAAGTTTCCGCACGTACGCCAATAAGTGTTAAACTACTTGAGTAAATTAAACAGTTTAGAGCAGATCTAAACGCGTTCAGTTTATGTCGTATTTTTTTTCTGACAATGACACCGTTTACAATTAGATAATAAGATGAATTAAGGTAATTTAATTTTAAAGGTTAAAGAAATATGGTAGTTTTTAAAATAAATAATAATTAAATGTCTTTAAATAAATTATGCTCTAAATCCAAAAAAGCATTTGCTATTTGCATACCAAAATAATCAAATACTAAATTTATAGATAAGTTGTTTCAAAAGCCTGTTTACGTCAAAACTCGTGCCGAAATAATGTTACGGGTCAGTAAGTTTCCGGAGATTTGTGCAACGTAATATTAGTTGATATTTGTTAGACTTTCAAACCAGCTTACCTGATATGAGATAGAACATTTACAAGCATAATATTTATAACACACAAGAACAAACAGTTTATAAAACAACAATAACAATTTACAAAGCACACAAAACAACCACCATATCTACAGTTAGCAAGAGGACCTCCGCGTAGCGATCGTAAATTTGATTACCTTGCTGCAAGCCTTGCATTTTCCTTTTTCGGATCGTCGGTGCACCCAATGATGATGTGTGACAGTTTGTTCCCTGTATTGTCTGACTCCAACATCTCTGAAAGTCGGCTTACACGTAAATTGCACTCGGTCTATGAGGATATCGATGCATGCAGTGTGGGCTACAATTTTACACGCAGAACATTTCATGCGTGGCCCGTGTTTCTGTTGGAAAAAAATACACATGAAAGATTTTATGAATGCTTACATATTGGGGATGAGAGCGTCGTCTGATGTTTTAAGCAGAATACAGGAAAAAGGAAGGAATACAAAATAACCATTCTTATATTACAAGTGGAAATGTATACATTTTCGAAAATAAGAAAAGAGAAAATAATGAAAAAATTTTTTTCCTTTCTATCTTTGTTTGGAGTGTACACTAACGCATTTTTGTTCATACATTAATTAATATATAGTGATTTGTAGCAATCGATTTATATAAACATTAAAAAGTGATCAATCCTCATAAATCATAAATTAGGGTCTTACTTAAACATGCGTCACTAGGTGTTTATCCTGCAAATCTTTATCAATAAATTCTTACCTTAAAAACAATCTAGTTAGAATCATTTTCTAGAATTATAAAATTAGCTCTATTTTCGAGATCCTCCACTAAAGGTAGGTATAACAATTTATAGTCAGGATAACATCGTTCAATGTCGAATGTGATTCAACCAAGACTAATGTAAGGAACACGTAGACACCCAATCTCTAACGAGCATATGCCTAACGAGTTAATCTCAATCTATCTACCGAATATCCTGTCTAGTCATACGACACAACTTCCGCTCTGAAGATGGAACTAATTTTAAACATATGCTTTGATATGAGTTGCGGTAGATCAAAAGTACAAGTCAACTTAGTTATTGGTATTAGGATACTGGCTTTGACTCAGTTGTCACTATGAAAAAATAGCCTTCGAAATGATTAGAAAACGATGTACATTAAAGATCCAATCAATGATATATAGGTGATGGAGAACAGCTTTTTAACTAATGTACCATTTTACATCCGATACCTGTAAAACTTACAAGTTACAATAATATTTCACAATGTTGTTTAACTGAATTATACAATTAGCACTCAACTTTTATATGCTGTGTTGCATATTTTACGTGTTCAGAGAAATGTTGCTAAAAGTACTTTATACTACGTAAAATTTTCAGATGTCAACAAAAATCAGCCAAAGCTTGTCGGACATACATTAACACTTTCACAATGTTTCGAGGAATATTTTCCAGCTTTTATCCGAATTGCGTGAGAAAATGGAACCTGTGCTTTCAACCAGTATTTTAATCAAACTTACTTCAGTTGATATGTAATGAGATAATAGGTAATATATGTTACTGCCTCTAATGCATATTGTGAGTTATTTTTAAATTTCCTAATTATACCTGCTATAAAAATACTCACAATACATTTATTTCAACAACAATGACTCAAGTTGTGTTCTAATGTAATTGTAACACAAAAAATTAAACACATGTTCTGTTCTAATTTGTTGGGTTACAACAGTACAAACCCATGTAACACGACATTTAAATTCACAAAATCGTTTGATCCTTTAATTAGAACGATTATATTTAGACTAAATAATTATGCGTTGCTACATAAGCTGTATTTTCCTTACATAATATTCAATTGCATCAAATTCTTTGACGAGTTCCTCTTGAGCTAATTAATAGATCAATAATTGGTATTTATTACATATGTCAACTTCATTTTTAAAATTTTACATTACATAATTTCATATCAACACAAACAATATCTGACAAAGAACTAAGTAAAATTGAAGCTAAAATTCAAATACCAATATAATCCGCCCAGGCAAAGAGATTTGTTTCAATTCTTGTTAAGGAAATTATGTTGCCTGTTTAAATCTCAATATTACAGTGCATTGGTAGACGAATGCAGAGATATACTCGTAGAATACAAAGGAAAAATTCTATTACACACAAATCAGTTGTAGGGTTGATATTAAACTTTTTAGAGTTTTAATTTAACAGTATTATCAACATGTCAAAAATCGGTTACCCTTTAATACTATACGCTAATCTTAACATAGCTTTTTATAAATATACATACGTTAAATAAAAATTTAAATAACGAGAGGTAAATTCACGGTACGATCTCTAAATTGAACCCACATAAATTCGTGCTAGCCCTCGATCACGATTTCAGCTTAATAGGTTGATGTATTTCTGAAATATAAATCTAGCGATGGTACGATTTATGAGGGTTCCCAATTGATAACATGTTATCGACGAACTTTCGGGCTATGAAAACAAGAGACTGAACTAATTAAAGTGAACTATACCCAGTTTCTTTTCAATGGAATTTATTATATAAGTAGCTATGGAAAAATAGATGGAAATGCTTTGATGAGAGATTATTTGCTGTTAGTTGTAAAAGCAGTGCTTAATTGAATATCGTAATATGAATAAAGTAGTCTTCTAGACTATTTTGAAGAAATTTAATTTATGTAAAACCTTATAGCAATTACGGTAGAAACGAATCGCTATAGGCTTTTGTTGTACCGACAGTGACAAGTCATTGCTGCTTTAATGGTGGAACGACCTCATTAATCTTACATTCAACTAACGCTCAACCGACACCCATACAATAGATAGGAAACTCGGTAATGGTTGATGAGGAAATTATAATTCCTCACCTTGTTGCTTCTGATGATGCAAAGTTCTGAAAATTTCAATACGCAACGCTTGTAATTTGTACGCTACTTTATAGAAAGGGACATGTTGAAGAATCATATTTATATAGAATCATATTATTATTTATATTTTATTTGATACAATTCCGTTGAATGAAAGAACGAGTCTTCTCAAGGAGTGCTTAAAATATTATACTCCTTTCACTTAAATTTACAGAGAACGTACAAAACTGTGTAAGAAACTAAATCATAGTAAGGCTAATTTCCTCGTCAGAAATCTTTAAATTAAACGTAAAATTATTTTATTTATATAATGTATTTTATTCATTTGCATATACACTTTTTACTATACAAAGTTGGTTTAAATATTTTCGATCTGGTGCAAAAGAATATTCTATCCTACTAATCCTACTATGTGTGTTTGTTGCTCTTTCACGCAAAAACTACTGAACCGATTGCAATGAAATTTAGTACGTAGACAGCTGGACAACTAGAATAACACATAGGTAACTTTCTATCCCGATATTCCTACGGGATACGGACTTACGCGGGTGAAACCGCGGGGCGCAGCTAGTACCTACATATATATGCAATATGATTTGCTCTTACTTTTTCGAAAAAATTTAGATTTTACTCCCGATATAAACAAAACATTTTTTAGTTTGGAATTTATTCATTTCATTTGATAACTCCATTCGGCACACGGGAAGAGCTGGAATTTGAGACTTCACTGCGTATTGTATTCTATAAATTCACCACATATATCACTTATGAGTTTAAGATGATACATTTACCCGTTGTAACATGTTTGTATATTTGTTAATAGGAATTGAAGTGTCAAATGTATACATAATTCTCATTTTCGTCTTATACATATGTCTACTAAGCACATATTACACAGGCTATGTAAAGATTATTCTGAAATGTTGGTTTGATTTACCTTTTAATTTTTTTACTCGTAAGAATTAGCAAAAAAGTTAACACTATGAATTACGATACAGTTTTTTTAATTAATATCATACCACTACTACTATGATAATTACCAACCTGGCATTCCGCGTCGCCAACATAGCAGCAGTCACCGGAGACTGATGTGGGTTGCCAGAGATGCTCGCCACTGATAGCTGTTTCACTCCAGTCCGGAGTGGACCGAAGCACTCGAGGCCCCGCCGCTCCCTCACTAGTACGTCTAAAAAATAAAACAGTAAATTAATTGGTGTATATTATATATACATATATATATTATTATATGATTGATGTCTTAATATTACTAATCTTTGAGACATTTCTCATAGTAAATGGTTTATTATTGAACTTTAATATATTATTATAACATCTTCGATATGCCCAATATGGAAGTTTTTTTTTATTATCATTCCTCTTGGGTACATAAAGATTTACATGTTCTTATGTGAAAAATTGTTGAAATTATAAGTAATATTAATCTGTCGGAACTACATAATTGCATTACTAATGTATGGCTATTATAATCGCAATAATAATATCAAAACCGATCTAACTTTCCAGTTTAAGTAATAAAATGAAGAAGTAGGATCAAAGTTTCGATTTTACAAAAATGTTGCTCTTAAAAAAGTTTTACGCCAAATTGGTTTCATTTGACGGAAATCAACGACGCGGTAAACCTGGTCGGGGAAAAAGTATTAAAATGTAAGTATTCCTTGATTAATTTCTTGCTCAAATAAATTTGATTAATGCTTTATTAAATACATTTTTAAATATACAAACACAAGGCATAATATCTTACACACACTATTTCTATCTAATTTCACATGTACATTTCTTTAACTTTGATAAGTATGTATAACAATTTTCTTTTTATACAAAACAAATACAACATAGGATTAAAATTCAAAATACCTACTTATATTATTTAAAAAAAGAAAAAGTAACTTTGTCCTTTCATCACGCCCAAATCTCAAAACCGGGTGAAATTTGGTACCAAGAGGCATAAAATAGTTTTTTTCTCGGAAATCGCACGGGAACGGGAATTATGTAAGATTTGGCTTTTACTTTTCAAAAATACAAAACATAAAAATATATACCTATGCTAAACTTTATTTAGAAACAAGGTTTTATTTTTGTCGAAAATTCTATTCACAGGCCGCATATAACCCGATAGAACGATTTTAATTAAAAATGCTACATTTGGAATTCGAATACAGATTCTTTCATAGCTTTTTAGAACATTCTTTGGCTGATAATTGTTTGAAACGGTTCTTCCCTTAATAAATTAAAATTGTATAAAAATTGTAAAGTATTGAGAAACAGAAAATTTCAATCGCAACTATTGGGCGAACGGAGTTTTCAACGGTATTACCGAAGATTCCAACAAGCAGAGTTAAATTTAGCTTAGATTTGTGAAAGACAATGGATTGCGCTCATTGTAAGCGGACTATGGAAGGATGCGCTTCAATAAAATGCAGCCGTTGTGCTTCGCAGTTCCACCTGGAGTGCGTCAGCAGCGAAGAACTAGTGGCCAGCACGAATAGTTGGAGGTGCTATAATTGTGAACTGTTATCGAACGGCGCACTCGCTTCCCATATTGCAAACGCACCTGTTCCTGTATAAATCGGTAAATGTGGAATATTGTACTTAAATAAATAAAGCTTTCAAATTTAAATTCAAGCGTTTACTCTACTAAATTCATAATTTATTAACCCTACTTGCTCTTTATTGACTTGTTTTACTAACGTGTATAGCAGCTGTAGTGAGCTCTAACGTAACCCATAAAAGTTGGATTGCATTCCTTGTCGAGAGCATATTAAATTTATACATTGTCATAGTTGCAACTTTGTCGTATCGAAAACTTGCAAGTCCCTCTCTATAATCAGTGTGCGTCGATATCATTTCTTTTTGATTAGAACCGATTCTTTCTACGAAGAATAGTCCATAGTCTATACTGATAAAATGGTTCAGCGGATGAAAAATTGTACTATAGACAATTCCATGGATACTATCCTTTACCCTTTATGATAAAGGCTTGACGGAAAGATAAAGAAGATACTTGACGAAAACCGACGCAGAATTGACAGGGTTCGATCGACGCAGGTTTTCTCTAAAGAAACCTTTGGCGTTTATACCATACGCTAAGGAAATTGTAATCATACATATGTATAGTGTTTAACTACTTATGTAACAATTGCCTCGATTATCTAGGGGTACTAATAACTGTCGCGGACGTATATTAACCAGCTCCCGTGACCCCTTCATGAAAGCGGCTCGTCGGAATACAGTGGGGTTTTAGTCGGTAAGAATCCGACATAATCCACGGCTCCTTTTCCCCGCGGGCCGTGGGTATCTTTGTAAGATTTCCCCACTATAAAAAAGAAAAAAAAAGTTCTAATAACTCGTCTAAGCGCCGATGGTTAATCGGATGAAGGTCTTGGGATATTTCGAACTGGCCTTAAACTATAATTTGTCCAACCAAAATGGCTACAAATTTGTCATAACAAAGAATACAATTGCATACGCTTACTGGTAAAATAATAGAACAATGGAACGACGGAGGGGGGGAATTAAGGAGGACTACACAGAGCCGACACTCTTGGTACTCGCTCGGATTTCAGCTATCGTACCAAAGGGATAGTCCCTTTCTATTGTTGTGAATATCACTGTCTTGACAAATGCAATTTGTGTAAAATTGCATTTCTGTTTATTATATAGTTTGTAAAAAAAAGTAAGTACCTAGTCAATTTACATCAATAGTTTTCAAAATATATCATGCGGTAAATTTCTCTACGAGCAGTATTTTAATTTACTCATATAAAAATCTTTTTATGGTTTAACACTGAGTACAACAGGTGGTTGGTTCTCTTTAAGAGCAACTTTTGATACGATACCTATAGAATATACCCAATGTATTACGAATAAATAATACAATGCAGGAAGGAGACTGTAAAATGACAGTGCTGCTAGTATGTATCTTTTACTGATTTGTGTAAACGCTATTTTACTCGTTATAACCATGGATAGGCACTTTATACTATGACAATAATACTATGTACGAGTCATTATCAGCCCATATTTGTTCCCATTGCTGGGACACAGTCCTGCTATGAGCGTTCAGGCTATAATCTACCACGCTGGCCAAGTGCGGGTTGGCAGATGTCGCATGTCATCGAACTTTTGATTCTTGAACATGCCGGTTTCCTCACGATGTTTTCCTTCACCGTGACAGGCGAACGAATATTACTAATAAAATATTAAAGCAGAAAAGTTTGTTTGAACGCACTAATCTCACGAAATACTGGGCCAAAATTATTTCATCGTTTTAACGCGATCCCTGCGAGCTACAGGCTATATATGTGTACAATGAGCGCAGCCTGGGAGAAAAACCAGTTTCATTAATAAAGGTAGAAGACAGATAATCAATTTGAGAATATTACAGCATATGCTGCATATGTATGTGTTTAATATTGTTCTTAACAAGCATATTGTATTACCTAATATTGTAGAACAAACTTAACATTTATGCAGCTATGCTTTGCATATTTCATACTCTCCTACCTTAATACATCTTTGCCTCTAAGATTTACTGCTAAACTTATATTTCATTTTAACGTTTAATCCCCGTCTTAAGCCGTAGGGAGTGCGGTCACAGCTATTTCAAGTTTACAATTTAATTAACATATTATTTTGTTGCAAATATGGTACTTACGTGAAAATTGATTTGTTAACATTAAGTCAACAAAACTACAAGGAAACCAATAGGTGTTCTTCTTTTATAGGCGTTAAAGAACCATAATAATTATATGTATAATATGTACTGTGTTATTTTATTTCATTAACTATTATTTTTAATTAATAAATATAAAACAAAAATAAGACCTGAATATAGTCGCTAAATACTACATTTTATACAAATAGAATATCGTATTTGATCATTTTGAAAACATTCAACGCTCAAATCTTTAAAAAAAGCAATATGTATTATGACAAGGTTAATTTACAAGTCACAGTAAAATGTTAAATATATTATACTTATAAAGTTGAGTTGATAACAAAGTAAATTTCTAAAGTAAATCAATTAAATACGAACAGATGCGAACGTTACCTACGCTGCGATGGCTAATATTTACATAAATAATTAAAGCCAAGAACACCGTACCTACAGAACACTCGTAAACCACAATACCATACATATTATTACATTATGTTTGACGTGCGAATTCAATTGGAAAATATACTATTTTGGAGATAAGTACATAATTATTTTATCAATTTTGGTGCTTTGCCTATAGGAACAATTAATATCTTAAGAATTTTAGCATAATGTTATTGTTGATTTATGTATTTAATATCAAAAAAAGGCTTTTGTCGACATTACTTTACATACGCTTATATTTAAAGTCACTAGTAATTCTGAAAAAACTGCCTAATCCGTAGTAAAACAGCGCTCATATTCGTTTATTGCAGTATTGTTACCGTCACTAAAGTATACATATAGCTTTATAGAATTTCTATATCTTATCGTGAAGTTACGACAGCACGGTCAAACGGTCTAAGTCAAAAATATTTTGACACTAAGTTCGTAACTAATCTTAAAATAGATTGCCTTAAATTCTTTAAACCTATATTAACCTAAATCAAACCATTTTTATAATTAACTATTGGGTATGTCTCATGCAAATCATTATGAAATGTCCAAGGCAAACGTGAATAATTTTTAAAAATCAATAGTGCACCCAGACTCCATTCTGCACATCTTGATATACTTTACTGACATCCTCAGGTACATAGATAAAAATCTTTTTCATAGGTCATGCCTTTGAAAACATAGCGGTAGAGTTTCGATAGCAAACGGATTGGTAATAATAAAGGTATAAAATACATTTTTTTTGTTACTATAGTTTAATAATACCAAAGGAAATATACCTATTAAATATTTAGGATTAAAAATGCAGAGTAATAACATTCAATTGTTTTAAGAATTTTGAGTGAAATTTCAAACTTTCATATCGAAAATGTGCATATAATATGAACAGATAAATAGATACCAATGATCAATAAAATATGTGAATAATCTTTAAAAATTAAACTGAAAGTCTCCTTGCTTTATCTTATATAGCCTTCTATTCTACAAGAATACAAAAGCAGTTCATTAAGAACTGGAATCTCCGGATAAAAGGTTAGATAGTATCATAAAAATATTAGGTATACTTCACCATATTATAAAAGCATAGCTGATAAGATTTTACGGAGAATTCCAGTTATAGCATAGTTTACTTAGGGTTGCCAAAACTAATCATTATTGGAAAAGGTTATAAATTTATGTGTGATAAATATACAATTCTTTTGAACACTCGCAAATATGCGAAAAAGGGACTGTATCCTAAAAATAAGATAAGAAAACACCGAGTTGTGTGTAATTATGTTCATGTTTTATATTAAAATACATCATTATTATAATTTGACCTTATATACCTGGACAACCCTATTTGAAAGCATTAACCATTTCTATAAAACCGTTAATCCGTCTGCTTATCTACAAGAACTACGTGCTTTAGATCTCGGCGATGAGGTGAAGAGGGTAACCCCTAATTATAAATTGCATTCACGTTACTAATTTACCCGTATTTGCGAACAATAAAGCAGTTTCGCTTCTCAGATAAGATTATTAGCAGGTTTACTGCCGTGTCTGGTAGGTAAGATCATTTTTTTTCGTCATCATTTGTAAAATGAAGATCCCAAAATCAGACTAAATCAGTTAATTAAGTAAGATAACGTGTTTTCTATGGATTGTATAATACATTAACACAAATTACAAAAGCTATATATCAAGCTTAAGCACTGAGTTTCAAAATGCGCAAATATATGGGTTTTATTTACACTAAAGATCAATGTAACACAGGGACATAAAGTTTATATCCACACGGCCTTCACGATCTGGCTTTCAATATCAAAACGCAGAAGTTAACATGTAGAATAAAGTTTTAGAATAAAGCTTTTGACGTCTTTAGCGTAACTATACTTATTGCATAAATAAACACATTATTCACTTTCTAACAACTCCATTTTGTCCCATAAATAACGGAGATCTATAATATGTGACTTGCGAGTTGTGACTAAAGTGCTGCAAGTTTCGTTGTCGATCATCTATCATCGTTTGCGTAGTTACTGATACGATAGCTGATAACTTTTATGTACGGTTACATAAATAAAAAACTATTTTTAGTTTTATACATAATGTATGTGCTCGGGACTCCCTACGGGATCTCGTTAATAATGTGGTTATCCTTACTGTACCGTCACAGTATATATTTTATAACATTTTACATGTACATAATAACACCGACTTACACACAAGAGTAGGTAATAGACATTGTTATGACACAGGGAACAGAAATAAAATTGAAATTCCTGTTTTCCGGCTTCCTTAAATAAAATATTCGTTTATGGGACAAGGTATACGCTATTTCAATAGAATTCCTCATAGTAATAGAGAGTTTACTAGTGCTAAAAAAACTTATATTTAAAATGTATTGGTTTAGAGAGCCAGTCTACACTAGAATTCAAGAATATATGGAAAAGGTATCTATGTCATAAAAAATTGCATAATTTTAAAAGAGTTTAACTACAAGGTTTTTAGTCGGCTTTTCTCTGTAGACAGTGGTACTTGAAGAAGTCTAATTGAATTATTAAATGTTTGAGTTTGAGTTAGAGTTTTTTGTATATATGATTTTTCTCAATAATTTTTACTTTGTTTTGTTTTCGTTGCTATAATGATGTATTTAGTCATTTGATCTTCTAACTCGACTAAATCTTCTTCAATCAGTCAAGGGCAATTGATGAAACACACCAACGCCTGGTAAGTAAAGACAATTTTCTCCATTCTTATAATATGCAATTTCCTAAACAATAAAGATTTAATAAGTCAGATATTTATTCTTCCAAAATTCATATTCTGTTCATCTTCTTTAACGGTTTTTTTATATTATTTTTGCACCATTAGTAATGAATATCCATCTAATTTACGATTTGGTGCGGAAGATAAAACAGTTATTGAACAGTAACAATTTTGAAGGACATATTGGTTTAATAAATACTTATTAGTAATGGAAATTTAAACAAATCTCGATGCAATTGACGCTGTTCTCGAATCAATTGTCTATTCATTCGGCCACAACTGTAAATTGTGGTTTCTATTATCATAAGCAACAGTAGGAAGGTACCTATATAAAGCATTCGTCTCCGCAGATATTTTAAGTCATTGCGAGTCATTTGTATGTATATTGATATTCCCGTGGGAACGATCCTAACTATTCTCAGATACAAAAATCGTACAATGAAATCGCTATCGACTAACATTCAAATATACTTTCAGATTGTTAATATTTAATGACATAGTTAGTATTATTGGTGTTATTTATGTCAGAATTTTAGAATATCGAATGTGGTTCGTTCACACAAAAACAAAACGAAATGAAAATTCTTAAGTTATTGTTACTAATTTACTCGTAAAATATAATGTTACATTATTTTTTATTATTACCCTAACATTATGTACCTACTGCCACTGAACACTTTGATATCTATACTCTCATTAATAGACATTCAATAGGACACAATAATTTTTTACGGAAGTAAAAAGTAAAAACAATGAATTTAAGTTTTATACATAAGCGCTTTAGAAGGTCAATGTAGCGGTCATTCTTACCTTCAGCAGCACTTATTAAGTAATGTACGGCATTGACGTTTCCTCAAAGTCGATATAATTAATTCAATCTTGTCTTACAAGTTTATATTACGTTGTTGTAGGTATAACGCAGAGAAGAGCCCGGAACCATTTAATTGGGTCATTGGTTGTTTTTCAAATCATTGAAGATGTATTTAAATATTTTTATTGATTCACCACATATGTTCTGTAAATTGTACTTTCTTAATGGAAGACCGTTTTATTGCTTCGATATGTTATTATTACAAAAGGTATTTTAATATGTTTGTATTTTATTTGTGTTCATATTTTATGCTTATGTATTGGTTCGCAAGAACTTAAGAATCTTAAGTCCTCGATCTCAAGTTTTTTTATTCATATAAACGGTGGAAATAAATTTCGCCATAAAAGGAATAAGAAAATGGAATAATTACAAGGCAATCGCTGACTTTATATTTTACTGCAAAAAGGTTTTTTTTTGTTCTTCACAAGCTACATGAATGCCATAGGTATCTCATTTCTCGATTGAAGTTTACAATAAATTGAATAAGTTTGATAAGGCGTAGGCCGCGGTCGTTTCAATCAGAATTAGGGTTACCCGTCACTACTTTTAGTATTTTCTTAACTGTAAAAATGTAAAAAAAAATCTTTCAAAAATACACCCAACACTATAGAGCGCAATTAAAAATTATAAACACGCTATACTAAAAAAGTTAATTGTTTGTATATCAAACGCCCGGCAACAATATCGAGGATGTCAGGTGCGGTTTTGCAGGAGTAAAGTATATTTGAAGGCGAGAGAGCAAACAGTGTGTGGTAAATGTCTCAACACTCCTGTTGAATCTAAGGTGCGCTTCAGAACCATACGTTACTTAAGATTTTTAAACTAAATCCAGGATACCAATATTAATTGATGTCACAAATAGTTCATTTTAACAATATTAAGTGCTTTTGTATACAAAATTTTATAAAGCAATAGCATCATTTGTAATAATTGCCTAGTTGAAACGATGACCTTCATTCATGAAAATTCAGTGGACCATTTCGTCATTGCCTGTCACGCCGAGTAAACTCTAAGCCGAGTTACAACGTATATAATTTAGACCGACTAAATTTGCAAATTTAGTAGGATAAGGTCAAAACAAAGCTTGGGACACCTTTGCTACCTTTTAGTTTCTAGTTGGTTGCTTCTATTAATATAAATTAATGTATTTCTAACTCTCAATTTTAAAAGCAAACAATGACGTTAATGGAATCATGAAAATACATTTATTATTTACTTTATTGATTTCAAGTAGTCTTATAATTGCCTGCACCGTTACTAATGTGTATTTTATGTCTATCTCATTAGAAGAAATAAAAATACAGCTATTTGATTAAAATTAACGCAATATATATAAGTTAATAAACAAAAGCAATTTAAGTATTAATTGTGTTATTTGAGATGACATTAAAATATATATTTGGACCTTACAATTTTTATGTTCTCAAACAAGAATGAGATATAAGCTGGAAACCTAAGACCTTGACATTCAATTTAATTTCTTTAAATGTAGATTTATATCAATTTTATTTCCATATTACATATTTACATATTTTAGAAATCGAATAAAATAATTTATTTCCAAATAAACTTTTTATAACAGGTAAATTCACGACGGTTAGATGATATGTAACTTTATTAATTCAGCTTTTTCAATATAAACTTAAAATTCATTCTATGTGCGTAGATATAGTTATAGTATTTCCAATATTGTAATATGACAAAGTAGAAGATTTCACGTACATTAAATCGAAACAACAACTTAAAATATTTGAAAAAAGTTAATATAAGGTCCTTACCTACCTACATACATAATAAGAATGTGTAATTTCAAGGACATCTTTAAACATGGGGCATAGGGGGTTACAGGATTAGTATCACGAGTGCTATAGAGTGATAACATAACCCTACAAACGTATATTCAACCGGTCCGCAACTGCCAAGGTTAGGGTCCAGTGATTCCGGTTCGCTGATCGCGGACCGAACGGCATTCGTCGTGATGTAACAATTTATGCGTAGGGCTACTGACGGTTATTTTCTTTTGTTGTTGTTTAAATTTAAGGCAATATAGGGATAATTGACCGTATTAAAAAGTGACCATCGAAAAGTACCCATATTGTACAATTCAACATTTTTCAGTCGAATCGTTTGCTGATGTTAACTACCTGTATTTTTGTGCTGTATTTTTTACCTTTTATACCGATTTTATTTCTATAATTTACTTCTAAATAACACTACCCACGTCATCGACATCCCTATCCAACGTAGGTTCCGTTACTTACTATTGTTTTGAAAATAGTAGGTACATTTATGAGTTTTAATTATGTAAAGGTATAAATGCATGTTGGTTTCATAGCTCTCATTTATACAAAACTAGATAAACAAACGTAAATAAAAAAATAAAGGTCAATAGAAAAATTAATAACGGAATGCAGCAAGGATAGATTCCCTCTGAACCTGCGGCTAAACTTCGACACGGTCTTTAATTGTGCACAATACTAATGTACTGCGTCATAACCGGCATCACGAATTATTTACTTGGATGTCACGTACTTGTTCACGATCTGTTATTGCTATATAAGTAACATTTGATTTTAAAAGCAATTCTATTTTGTCTGCCTTTTTAAACATTTGCGGTAAACCAAAATTTAGTATAATTATTATGTATATTTCATAATTAGAATATTATTATCATTTCATTGCCATATTTGTACATTCCTTTAATATTTTTTTAAAAGAAACTAGATCCCACGATTAATAACGGAACAATAGCAACAATGCAATACCGTGGTTGTGATAAAATCAAAATCTAAGATTAATATTAAGCAACTGATAAAAGACCCGAATATTATCAATGAACGCGCAAACTGATAATAATTTGATAACGAGCGCTTATCGCTTTATTACTCCAACGTACCTGCGATGATGTTTGTTTTTCCTCCTAAATTTAAGATTGGGACACTTCTTGAAGACAGCGAAGGAGACATCCAAAAATCCCATAATCACTAATATCACAGATAAAATATATCACAAGTCAAGGTAATTCAGCGCGGTATCACAGGTGGTTTTGTGGAGGCGCGAGCGCCGTGACTAAGCGCTTGGTTGCGCGACACGCCGTAGTGCGGAGTCTGTGGGTAGCTCGCTGTGCCGGCCGCGGCCGACACGTGCGTTGCACGACACGGTACAATTCATTGAACCACTGAACTGCATCGCTACTCTGTATGCAAGATCATATTCATGACCGTTCCACCGTGGGAGCTGTAGCATCATTTTTGATTTTCGATGATCTCATTGATAATCAATATCTAGATTGGAGAGGTAATAATGAATAAATAAATCGCTCGTTTTTTAAACATTTCATAAATGTAGGGGTTTTTAATCTAAATATTAAATAAGGTAAATAAATCTTATTAAATGCAATATAATTGCAAAATTGTTATTGTGTTGTTATAAGTGGAGAATAAACAAAAAAAACGCCTACTTATTTTGTATTGTGCAGCACCACTTCAAATTAAATCTCCTAATTTTCATTTAATCTTGGAGGACTCACTTACTCTGCTCAGAGCAGCTCTACTATTTAAAATATTAATGTATTCCAGGAACCCAACAAGGAACAAAAATTGAGGTCGACGTAATCCGCAAGTTTGCGGTATTATTGTGGTAGGCATTTGGTTAGTGCAACAACAATTATAGTAATTAATAATTAATCGTTATAGGTATAGGTAATTCCATCATTTGCAGAATAATACGCGACAATTTGTAGTTGATATGACTGTTGCTAGTTAAATTTTGTTGGATTCATCATGAGGACCAAATGTCAATCGTCAAAAAAAAATTTGAAATCAAAATACATATAGAACAAAATTTAAAACCTTTACATTATGTACACAAATAGTTTAAGTAATTACTGCTGTCCACTTTTTTATAAAAATTAAAATATCTGAAATTCGTTTAGAACTGTTGATAGAATTTCGTTCTCTAAGTTTAAGATTTGACTGCATATATCTTATTGAGTATTTTTTTTACTTAGCTATTTGTCTGGGTTATATTTGATAACCAAGACCCCACTGGTGCTGCTGACACGATTTCCCGAGCTTTTGTATAAACCAATTGGTTAATCGCCGTTATAATAAATTTAATTCTTTCTTTAAATCTCTTTGAAACATGTGTCCTGAAATAATCATATTTTACAACTGTATATCTAAAATAAAAAAAATCAATTGCTGTTCGTTTGTATCGTTAAAGCTAAAACGAATGAATGAAAATTGAGATAGTAAAACATTTGGTCGTGGTGACAAATATAAATATTAAGTAACTGGATATATTTTTCATAAATATACAAAGATTCTACGAAATTCGCTGGGTCATCTAATAGATAATAAAGAACTAAATCTACATTACTATCCCGGCTTTTTACGAGCTACTTGTCAAAGTCTATTATTCAAACTGCGTAAAATTTTGTTTCTATGTAAAAAGTTGCAATTGTTTGTCTCTGAACAGCATTGAAAGAATTCACTTTAAATTTAGTGTACGAGACGGAAACGCTACAAGTGTTTTTTTTTAAGTCTCATCATATAATAGAAGTTATTACTTATTGCATTCCAGTTTAATGCCATTGTGTTTTTTAGAATAGAACCATATCACATTTGACTTTTTCAGGGAGAAACGTGTGACTTCACTTTCATAATTAAAACTTCGCACGTATATTTTGCTGCATGCTTATTTTTCGAAGCTAGAACAACAAGTTACTTTTTTTGTAATCTTATGTTTATGTAATTATGAACCTAGCGAAACCGACTAGGGGGAAGTTACTACTCAAAATTCTAAAACAGGACCGAATGACAAAAAATTAAAAAAATATATATTAAAAATTAAACAAAAAAAGAAATATTTGTCGAATTGAGAACCTCATTCGTTGACATCCCGTCATTCGAAATAAACATTATTCGACTGAAAATATTACTTCGAAATCTGTGATTTTCATTAAAATTTGAATTCGCCATCATATTCGTCACTTAATGACTTGGTAAGATGGTTTCTAGCAATTCCCTTATCCTACAACTCTTTAATTTAACCGAATAGTACTTTTAGTACTCCATCCTATTATTAACTATCCTGGTGTGTAATCTAGCTTACTATCTAAGAAATTAAACGAGTCCTATCTATTCGAAGCTAGAAATTATATCTTGCCAACTTTAAAACACTATCATTGCTTGAAAAACTAGTAACTGATGTAACATAATTGCCAAAGATTAGCTCCTAGTTACAGTTACAGTAATTTAGAAAATCCGAAGAAAAGTCTAAATGGCGGCCATTTCTTATCACCTACAAATTCCCTTCAAAGCTATTCTTTAAGTCGAGGAAAGACAGATGTCACTAGCACCTAGATCTGTAGAAAAAGGTGATTGATCAAACAGAATATATCTTCATTATAATGGCAGTGATCAAAACTGCAAGCTTGTGAGTTGTGAGTCAGTGCGTTGTTTTGGTGAAACAACATTTCAATGTGCAATATGCTTTTGTCCTTAATAGCCTCCCACAATCTTCTTTTTTAATTTAATTAGTGAATGACTGGAATGGTAGCTCTTTCTATTCTACTACTATCGAGTAATACGACATATTCGATTCTTTTTACACGCTTTTAGAAGTGAGATGAAGGGGTCGGATTTTTCAAACAAGGATCAAGATCTTTTATTTAAATCTCAACCATTGTAGTGGTACTTTTCTGACTTGCTGTATTGAAATGAACAATGAATATCTTTATTAAAAATTGTGAAGTACGACCAGACAAGTAAGAAACAATGTTTACTAATCTTTTTTTATATTTCTATTTGGACCTTAAGTATCTAATGACTTATCCAATTATAATTACTTTGTAATCAGCGTAGATATGTGCGATCAGTATGTGCTTAAATAAAGTAAAATAAATTATGTAATATAACAAGTTAAACGATCAAACATCGTCTGCTTTTATTACTTTATTTGAATCTTCTGATATTTGTGGAATTTCTTAAGTATACAGACAATGTTTGAAGTTAATATTAACTTCAATATGAAAAACAAACGTATATTGTTAGTTCATTTAAATGGCCGGCGATAAAATATGTTACTGTTATAACTCTTATATTGAAGAGATGAATTGTAGTAAGCGTTTCTATTAAATTTAGATGTATTTTAATAATTTTATTAAAAAATTTATTACTTAACTATATTTGACGTGGCTTTTATTAAAGTTACAATTGAAATTAAATTTATGTTAATCTTTATGTACATTAAAACAAAAAAAAAATAACAAGACATTAGAAACATTTCAGATTAAATTTATATAGCTCTTTAATGAGCCACTTTTGATAAAAGATGTTTAAAAACAGTCAGTATAAACAGATGAAGATAAGTCAGTATAAACAGAGAAAACTGTGAAACTATCGTACAATAAAAAATAATTGTTATATTCTATATAAACAACGAGCCTAATAGTGTAGTAATAAGAATGAAAACAAAATGCTAAAGGCACGGAAATCGATACGGTGTATGCTTGGAAAAACCCATTATAAGTTTTTGTCATGTTACCGATAAACACCTTTATATTGGAAATGTTAGAATAGTGCGGGTAGTTAAACTCTCGTTTATTTGTCATTAGCTGTTTTATAAGACTCAGTATCGTTTTTGTGTGAATTGTGAAAAAGTCTATTTGTACATATTTAGTACTTTTATTTATACATTATATTTATTTTCACAATAAAAAATATCAGTTCTGTATTTCTAACTAATATAAAGAAGAACTCTACGTTAGTTCTTAATATTTATGACCGTACTAGAAATATTTCTGACACTTTTATACAGAAGTAAAATTATACATCTACGTCGTAACTGAAAACTCTGCCGGATATTAAAACCGGAGTCTCTTGAATCAACTTGTATGCAAAAACGAAGTAAATTAGTCGTTTCGTCGCCTTAACAATGGTTTGATTACTTTTTAAAATGAGAGAAGTAATAATATGCATATATTGATCTGGTTTCACGGAGCTTTTAAATGCAATATAAATAATTTAAAGAAGTTTTGGTATTCACTCTTTTAACGCCAATACTGTAAAACTTGGTGTATAACAAATAATTATTTTCTTAATTATACCGTCAAAATAATTTGATAATTTATCTATAACAAGAATTCACATTTCCACTTATCTAAATAAAAGCTACTTATTCGTAATAGCAGTTGCTAATCGCTTAAGTTAAGTCATGTTTTATATCTAAAATTAATTATTTTATACGTAGCGAGAAATCCGATTATTCTGTGTGACATCAGGCGTTGCTATGAATAGGCGTGGGCAATAGCGCACTTCAGATCCCAGAAGTTATATAGGTATGTTCCGTTATAATCCGATTATGGTCTGCATCAAAGTAGGTGAGATTTTCGGAGATGAGAGTTTTCAGGTCAAAGCATATCTCCCATTACTTAGACACAATGTACGTGAATGGTTGTTTCAGTTCTGAAAGAACCTTGTGTTTTGGTGTTGTTATTTAAAAGTAATCGTTGAAGCGATATTATTGAGTAATATCGGTTCGGAATACTCAATGATTGAGTAAAAAATAAAAAGAGTTATAAAATTTACTAGAAACATAAATAAAATATATTTAAAACTGTTTTTCAAAATAATAGCGTTTTTTCCAGTGAAAATACAAAGAATACAACATACGTAAATTAGCAAATAAAGTTATATTATATTATGTATATTACTTTATTTATAATGAATGCCATATTTGTACAAATCTTTTTTGCTTAATGTTGTAAATGCGATATGTGCTTGTTTGCCTTTCTGTTTCATCACAACAGAGTGATTTGATTATACGATTCTGTTTCTGGGCACATGTTAATTTATTTTTTTATTTATCAATTTATTTCAAAACAGATTATAATTAGAATTGATAATAAATATAGTTTAAAAAACCTAAAAAACGATAATCAAATAAATTGTCTCACTTGTTCTTATAGCGAGTAATACGTAAGGAAATTATTTACTCCTGGCGATCCTTATCAGGATAAGATAGACTCGTGAAATTCTTGTATTTTCATCGATCCTTGATAAGTGATTAAAGTTTGGATGAAATCTGTTCAGTTGAAAGCGGCTCAAAATCAAGTCTAAGTGCATATAAATATACAGGCGAAGGTAAGAAACCTTTTTTAAAAGACATGTTAATAAGAATATTCGACATCTTCCGTGATTTCATGGTATCCCTAGGGATTACGTGGAATCTCTGATATCTTCATTTCCCTGCGACATATACGAACTGTAAACCAAAGAACTGGATTCGTGTCAAGGAATAGAATAGGACCGTACTGATTCAATCACGTTTGTTCTCCTATTACAAAGAATACAATTCAACATTCGAATTCACCAGAATAAATATGTAGGAAAATCGCAATATCGTTAGAGATGATATCTTATTCACATTGAATATTGTCAAATCAAAACTTCTACTCTTAAATCTGTCAAATCTGGAGTAATACCACAGAATAATAAGTACAAGTAATACGCCAGAAAAAAATATACAAAGCATGTTTACTTTATTTTTAGTGGCACAAGGGTTTGTGGGTCATCATCAGGTAGCATTACCAACAGGTAATCAGGTATGCCTTACAACCGCCCATGAACGTTTGTACAGGTGCAGACTTACATTTTGGCTAATTTCGCTTTGTGGCTTTAAATGGATTAAGATAAAGATAGAATTTACGAGGGAACAGGGCTAGTAAAAGCGAGGACAAAATTCTCCACCACTCTTCAAACCAACCAGAGTAGCATTCGCATACCACTATTTCACGCTGATCTGGGGCAGCGTGATATCTTCCCCGGTACGAGCTGGCCCAATTCGTATGGAAGCGTGCGCGAATATTACATTCAAAGATAAAACGTTTAATACATTAATAAAATAAAGGAAGAATAACATAGAAAATCAGTTCGCTATGTATCTATCTTATCGATCCGCTCGCAGTCAGTGAATTGAGAATTTATAAGGAATAACTAGTTAACTGATCGACGTTCGTGATCTGCCAGCTTGTATTTCCATATCGCCAGGTATAGAAAGCGCGCTATTGTTTATTACTATTGTTATGCGTAATCAAATGAAACGTCAGAAATCATGAAGGGTTCTATATTGTCTGTAATTAAATGATATAATGTTTTTTTTAATTACACATATATTATTACATGTATTCTTTCTACGTTTTTTAATAGAGATGGTCTTAAAATTACTTAAGCTGGTCTTCGAAATGATAAATAGAAAAAATGCACCTACTTTTTTATTAATTTAGTTACTTAATTTTTCGTTATGAAATATGTGAAACTTTTACATTTATTTGGTCTGCTAAACGGGTAACACGTGCACTTGCATTATTAAATATAAAGGAAATGGTAGCAAGATTTGGATTATAAGCATAGGTGTTACTTAAACATTGTCGAAAATATCTTAATTATGAATGATGCGTCAAATAATTGGTATAAACTTCATTACGATCAAACGATTTATGCCACTACCTTATACCAAACAGGCTTATATTTATAACTCCAAGGAGAAATAAATTCTTGAAAAAAAAAACGTAAATAGTCATTTATTAGCGTCGCTCTCGTGAATTCTTTTTAAAGTGACATAATTAATTTACACCGGGTTGTTTTCGTCTTTTAGGGAAGAAATTTATAATCCAAAATAGAGCCTCACATTTGAATAAATGAGAAACAGTATCGAATTACCATGGCTAATTATGAATTTGGTGCTTAATTTTGCCTATTTTTTATTGTAGAAAAATAAGTAACAAAAGCATTAATTTCAAATTGTGTAAGTGTAATCAACAAACAGCACTATGATTAAACAGTATTGACGTTACAGAATCGTGATAACCACAGAAACAGTTTAAAAACAAATATTTTTATACCTTGTGTTATTAAGTATAGGAAAAGGTTTTACTCTAGCATCAAATCAATCACAATAAACCTTCAATCTACTGGGACTTTATGAACACAAATGTGTCGTTTATGGGTTGTTTTAGAGCTCCGATAATTACATATCTCTTTTCCCTACGTCAGTTTCTAAGGAACTCTCAGATTCACATTATTATATTCTTTATAAAATACGAGTAGTATAATTTTCCGAGCCTTCCTTTATATACATAGTAACGTACGCACGTCCTTCGCCAGCCGTTCCATCATATAAAACTTAAAATAAACATAAACACGGCACTCGCATAAAAGACTTAAAACATTAGTTTCTATAGACAAACTAGCGCCATTCTAGAAACACATCAATCATCGCGTGAGCTTTGTGTTACAACCTGTCTGTGCATTCAGCTTTTTCCAGATTAAAAATAAAAAGCCGTAAAAATAAAAAGAAAGGTACCGTAATGTTGCATACGAACTATTGAGCAGTCACTGATGTGGAAACCTTTGTTGCAGATTACAATCGTGTTTGTGTTTGCTCTTTTATACGTTACACGAGTATTGACCGACGAACTTGTTAGCGAAATATATTAATGAAGAATTCCATGAATGCTCGCAACGGAAATAGCGCTGACTGAATGTTGCATATCCAATTTTAACGCATATTAATTAAATATGGAATAAATTACATGTCCAGCGGCAACGTGCGAAGGAAATTAATTTTCTAAAACTAATCAAAATAGCGAAAATGCATTTTTGAAATCAATTCAATCTTTTACTCGTTTTTGTAGCACAATTTATAATCCTGAGTTATAAATTCTCAATTATAAATGCGAAAGTATCTGTCTTTCTGTCTCTTCTTTATGCCTAAACCATTGAACCTTGATTGATTTAGATGAAATTTGATGATTGATTTTTTGTCTTAGAAATATCACAGGCACGGAAGCTATGCGATAAATATCTCGGAACATTTATTGTTCCCATTTTGCATTTGCAGGCGAATCAGTGGGCAGAAAGCTATCTGTTTATCAACTAGCTTTCCAGTCGAATAAATTCATCCTCTTGTAAATATATAATTATTTTTAACAAAAAACTGAACCGCAATGAAATTGTTAGAACTAGACGAAATAAAATAAGGATCACATAGCAGGCACTAGCCTTCAAATAAAAAAGGTCATAAAAATCTGTTCACCCCAGTAAGCAGCAATTAGATAACAAACACAAAAAAAGTTATAACCTCCTTCTTTAAGTCGATTTAAAAGAATATTACACTACTTGCAGTGAGAGTTGTTTAGCGTTAAGACACTATGTAATATTCAGAGCATTTTTTTTATATCAAAAATAAATAAATAATTTGAAACATATGATTTAAATGACATTTAAACTATATGTATGAAGAGCAAAATTCCTACAAGGTGCCGGTTGGCTTAAGCTGGATCGTGGATGGCCTCGTTATGTAGAGCAAACAAAGAGAGCGTAGAAACTCGGTTTAAAGGGCATACTGCAGATGTCAAGCATGAGCAGATCAGAGTAGGTATTGTTCGGGAACTTATTGTTTTCTGAACTGATACGTGACGAATTTTCAATTAGAACTTGCATGGATTAACAAGCAGCGTCATTATCATATTATATGCTTCCAATTATTCTTTTGGACGAATTCAAATTGACGGATAAAACTGAATGAATCGACACAACTATTTATATTTAACTTGTATCGCAGTGTTCTAGATTTGTAATAATTAGTATTCAACACTCCCTCTCTATACATAAACTATAAGTGTGCAAAATTTCGTAGTGTCTTTCCGCCGGTCATTAATGTATGGATGAATCGAATGATGAATTAATTTGAAAAGTAAGGTATACTACCCCTTAATTTTTGAAAATTTCCATTTTCCGTGCAATATATGAAGTTCCTTATTGAAAAGGTCATGATATTCCTGATTCCACTTGCATTTTAAATAAACATATTTAATATGCTCCACAGAGGCATTATTTTTCAAAATAGCAACCACTCAGAGATGGAACTGCGAGAACTGGATACAAAATGTAAATGATGAAAACAATGTGATGAAAAAATGCGAAGTGGTATATTATGGAGGTCGCGCAATCCACAGCCGGAAACCGCAACTAGCCCTGGGACAATTTTATTCAGTTCGTTCGTTCAACAGAAACCTTTATTCGTTTGCCACTTTAAAAATATGTGGGCAAATGCATCACTAATTGGAATACCTACCTATGAAAACATTACATGTCGTGCGGTTGAATTGTGTTTTATTAAATAATTATTAATGAATTTGCGTTAAATAGACAATACAGACTTACAATTTTTCTTAATATTTCGCAGTAAAAGATTTTACGAAAGATAATGAGCGTTTTAGGTGTTTGATGATTTTAGGAATAATGTATGTATGAGTATTATAACGCACGTAAATAACTAGGAATAAACATATCCATAGATGAATGATAATAAAGTTAAGACGATTAATTTACGGCCTTCTAAAATAATCGTAAAGAGTATATTAATTAGGTATACGTACGACTATTCCATTCTCTATTTACGACTGTTTTATCATTAATTTACGTTATAAAACTTTCTTATTAACACATTTAACGTCTCGTACGGAGGCCCATTAAATATATTAACGACGCGCTGCACTTTTCTAAAAATAACCGAAAACTGCCGCGTTTATGGTGTCATAAAGCACTCTGTGCTAGGAAACATTGTGGTTACAGCATGCTTGTAACTACTAAGTTCTCCTTAATTTGTATTCCTTTCCTAAAGAATATATAAAATCTATTCGCTATCTCTCCAAAGGCAGCGCTTGAAATAGGATATATTAGATTTCTGGTAGTTGAAAGATCGTCGCAATGGAAGTAATATATATCGTTGATAAGATTGCATACGGTATATGTGTATTAACATGTTTGTTATAATATATATCATAACATTAGATTTGTATATTTCTTTTGAAGAAATCTAGCTTATATCTTAGATTAATCAAATATTACATTTCATGCTATCGTTTGACTGGAACATGTAGATTTTATGTTCAATATTATTTTGTATTCATGTAATATATGTTCTTCTCTTCTGAAATAAAGCTACTCGTAAATACATATAATATGTCACAGTCATCACACTTATCCATAATAGCTAAACTTGATAATGAGTATAACAAAGTTGTGTTTGCTAAGCCCATTGATATAAAAAGTGCGATTAGCGTAATAGGCTATTATGAAAAAAATACTCGTATCAAAATGCAACATAAGATCAGCTAGAAACTATTTCAGTTATTGTTGTCAGCTGACAAGATTAGGTATTATTAAATACTCTTAAGAGAGAACACTAGATGCTGAATAGTGTGTGAGTATCGATTCGGTCAAATTGCTGAATAATTAACATCCAAGCGAACAGTTATAATAGGTTGCATATTTAACACGGTACAGAATAGCATCTGGATGTCACGTATGAATGGAATTTATTAGGATGATGTAGCAACAGATTTTCGTGGATACATTTCAATGGATAAAAACGGTGATTACGCAAAATCCGATGATAGGGAACGCTTTGTAATGACAGCATCTGGTACAGCAATATGATTTATTAAAAATGGCTAATACGTTTTGTTATTACAATGTGGACGTGGTGTGGTGTGTTTCATTTTTGTAAAATCGATATTGTAAAATGAGTATCTAAGTGCTTGTACGTTCTGCATGTTATTTTTGTTTTAAAGTTTGATATGTTTGTTTGGATTGAAAAAAGTTAATGTCGCTCAATTTGGGCTTGCTTCCTTCTTTATCACATGTGAATACAAATTGGTTTTCTACAATCCATACCTACCTAATCTGTGATGTTAGATATTCGCCTTAACCGTGCATTCATCCGCGTAGTATATACCATATAGCCTGTGTAGTATTCGGTTAAGATTATCTTAGTGGCAGAAGATTTTTAAAATCGGTATAGTGGTTTTCGAGGTTAATTATAATTATTCTTTATTAGCAACAAACAAATTCAATATTTTTATCAAATTTCTCTAATGTTCATGTTTTTTGTATAACCATGAACCTCGTGATTAAATATCTTATAAGGCCTCGTCCCTTCTACATTCAGAAGGTATTTGTGTTATGCTAGTTGTATATTTTTTTTAATTTATTTTTATAAAATTCAGAATTTCTGTACCGCATCTCACAAACAATAATAATGAATATGCAAATTAACAAAACATATTATATATGGCCGTTCGGCCACAATAATAAGCGATGCAGGGCAATATTCAAAAATTTGGCAGGTTTCGGATACTCGAGTCGCAGTAAGTGCGCACTTGATTGGCGGTACAATTTAATTTTCAATCAGGCTGAATGACATTCTAAAGGACCGCCGCTATTCGCTTTGATTAAAGTTCACTTCACCACCACTCGACTACCTATCCCCGTCAAATATTATTATAATAGTTAATGTATTGCGCGTCCTTTGTTTGAAAATATTAATCAAATGTGTTGTTGTTTTACAGAAACATTTTTAAAGTCAATAAATAACATTCAGTTAATTAAGAGAATGAAATAATTATTTAGATAATCGCACGTGCATATCATGTGTTATGGTTAGTACCTTCAAGACAATAAAAATACTCGTAACAAATATTTTGTCATTCAATGAATAAAGTGTGATTTATTAGTTTCAAAAGATGTTGATTACAGAATCTCACATGAGTAAACAAAGCTAGCTACAGAACATTAGGTACGAGATGTGGTTTCTGCTTTGGTTTATAAGAACGTGCACGCGGTATCCCTACCTGTTGCGAGATGATGTGTTCGGAATGCTAAGTGGCTTACCGGATGCCATTCTTCAACCAACTACCGCCGTGCAAATGGTTTGAACGTAGATTATTCAAATCATTATTTGCTGCAAATATTCTTAGCCATTTAACTGACTTTGTTATTACGGTTGCCTATTTTCCTTATTCGCTCGGTTAAAAGTTAGAACTCTTGATTCTATATTCCCTTTTCGTGTGATCACACGATAACTTTATTCATTTCTGATCGTTTTACTTCGATACAAATACAGGAGTTTTATACGTTCAGATTTGAAGTGTTTCCAGTTCTACTTTGAAATTGCTGTTTGAAATAAGTTTCACGTTGAATGTATACTAAAGATACACAATATATATCTCAGTAAAATTGTAATTTGACGATAAATTGTGAAATGGGCATTAAAAAGGATGGGTTAGGTTAGGTTCGGTTTATTAAAAACTACACAGAAGTTGACTGCATCGACCAGCATCTGATTGACGTTTGGAAAAATAAATTCTCTGAAAAATACATATCACGATGTATTCACAGTAAAGTTAACAAAAATTATTCCATTAAATTATAAACAAATCTTACGGCGATATATATATATCGGTCGTGACGATTGATATCGACTTAATGGTTTAGTGAGATAGTCTAAGTTCGTATCGGATGCCTAACCATCGATTGACCCAAATTGTCTAACAATAGCTTCTACTAACTTGGTTGTGAGTTGAATATAGCTAACAAAAGTTAAGTGATGAAAAATGAACACGATCGCGCGGAGGATGACTCAAAACTTATAACCCACATGAAACAAACCTCGAAACTTTGAAGGTTATCTTAGTTTTTCGTTTGATTATTACGGCGCGCCGTCTTCTAGCCACGGCGGCGGAGCCCGTGAGCAACGCGCTTTTAACTTCGTGGTCGCTGGTCTCCTCAGCGCTATTGTCGACCGGCGCCTGCTCCGCGGGCCCGCACGCCGCTGCGCTCGCTGAGCCGCGACGCGCGCTCCAAGCGAGCATGGAACTCTTGAAACACCTGAGCGCCTTCGTTGTATAGGCTCCCTCAATTCACTGCCACCATGCAACAACATATCGGCCCACCGACACCCGTCGCACTCCGCGGTATATTTGCTAACACACTCTCCACAATTGATCGCGATAAAATTCCACGGGTCCCTGGGGTTACCATATAAAAATATTGCCGTACCAACGTCATTCGCTTTTAAAGAATTAAAAAAAGTATATGTGTAGATTTTATGGTAATTAAGTCGATAAAATGCGCGCGCTGGTCCTCGCCATATTTATCAAAAAACAAACATTACGGTATCTTACGCACACACATTAGCGGTTTGCCAAACTTCAGCAATAATGCGCATGATTGTGGCTATTACGAGTGATGCGATGTATTTAAAAAAGGAATAGGTAACTAATTCTTAGTAATTCTATCTAGTCAGTTTTTGTTTTTTGATTTAAGACTAAGAAACAAAGAATTTAGAAATATATAAGGTTTTTAAAACATTTTACATATAAAATATATTGCAGTATTCAGTTTGATAGATTTAAAGATAAATTTTATGAACCATCTACTGAAATATTAAGTTGAGAACCTATACGCAGTCTTAAAGTTGACATTCGTAGAGTCAATGCCACATTCAATACGGCGCGACCTTCACACTGGAATCCATCTATTTAAAATTGAAACAGCGATCAGTATGTTTTGATGCATACGTTTTCCTTGAAATAACAAAATGGAATAATCGTAAAACGAATTGAGTTAAATAAAACGAGATCACTTCACTCTGCAGTCGGCACTGAATGGAGCTCACGCGCGGAAATGTCACTGACACCGGAGTGGGCTCACAACTAACTAGAGGAGATGGAATTGTAGTTTTAGTACGTGCACGATCACGGGGACATGTACATTAACTAACCGCGAACCCGAGACAGCGCACGAGCCGCCATGTCTGGATCATTGCGGCGTTGGCGCCGAAATAGAAATGCTTCCGAATGACACTGTCGTGGAGATCGTCTTTGTCGCGTTAACCAAAGAGGAAAGAGATACGTGCTTCGTATAATTTATATCGTAATATAGCGACGTAATATTTGCTTACAATTATGTCATCACATCATTGTGATCTAATTTTGTTACTTTTTCAAATTTATTGATGGATAATTACGTTGTACGAACAATAACTTGTAACTTGATAATGTGATGTGATTTATTATCTTTATATAAGACTTACTATAATTTGGTGAATATTTGTGTAAGGTGATTCCTGGGATTTATTTAAAATCCTTGTTTATGTTTTTTGTATATAATTTCTTCGATCGCAAATTTACAATTGAATCGTACAATCGTAGCTTGTAAAAAAATAAATCCGTTGTAACCTTTTTATTTTTTTGTGATTAATAATTTCTTCACGCTCCATATTAATTTTTCATATAAGTTACAGTTAATTAATTCCCAATTAATATGTTGGTAATACGTATAGATTTACTACCTTCTTAATTAAAGGAGATATTATAAATGTTCTATTTTAATACATCGTAAGTGGCAGGCACTCAATAATGCGATATGTCACATGCATACAATAAAAATTACTATTATTTACAGTTATCCAGGTTTAATCGTATGAAAAAATCACACTGTAAAATTCCCTGATGTTTGCGATTGTAAAAGCGCGATGCCTAATAGCTCGGTTATTTATTACTTTGTTCAGAGCCTATCTTTATTTATTGCCATCCCAACATCGCTTTTAACATCTATACAAGAAATAAAGGCGTTTCTCTACACTAAAGTAACATACATAATGAATTTGTAACGTGAAGAAATGTGTATTATATTCACGTGTACCTATTCTATCAAGTTTCAATGTCAATAAGTACCTACACAAGCAAGATTTTTTTTAATTTCGTCATATATAGTTAACTCATTTTATTGATTAATATAATATTCAATTAAAAACTTAATAAATCTACTAATTCTTTGACGCTTCCTAAAATTAAAAATAAAATTAAATGACGTTTCTATGATAGAAATATTACCCAAATTGCCAATGACGATTGCCAGTAAACAAACAACATCTAATAAAAATACTCATCATATTTTTCTAACCTTTCAATTATCCTTAAAAACATTTTTTATACCGTAAATCAACTAAGCTGGTGGTGATGAACATTCGCATTCGAATATACTGCCCGCTTTTAAATGGAAAGAGATAAGGAAAGGATCGACGAATACGACGAACTGGGAAGAAGGAATGGACTGGGACGGGTGAGGAAAAGGAAACGGGCCGCTGGCTCTCCCACTCACTGTACGAAACACAGTAGCATGCTACTATTTCACGGTTTTCTGTGGGGGAACTTCCCCAGTACTAGCTGGACCAATTCATGTCAAAACGTCCTTGAAATCCACATAAAAGAAGGTTAATTTCAAATAATATAACCAAATATACTTTCTATTCTTGGAAAAACGCCTCTACCAATACAAAAGTAGCAAAAATACGACTATTAATCAAAAACACATAGAAATGGTCGCTGTGTCGTACAAAGGAAAATGACAACCAACAAATATTATCCATACGACAGGAGCTTTGATTGATTTTTCATTGAACTGCGTAGAAATACACCATTTCACTCACTTGAATACCTAAAAGTATAAAGTAAACATAAATTTCAATTTAACTTATTACAATTGTACGAGAGGCGCTGAAAAGTTTCTTTCACCTTTGCGTAATATATCAATGTCAAATGTATTCCAAAGATGTTATTAAATAAGCTATTTCATTTTATGTTATGTGATAGGAAAACCACTCGAGGGGGTTCAAGATGTCATTGTGAGGAGAGCCCTATCATTGTTAACTTTTCTTTAACACCTTTTTTACTATTATATCTGTATGAATGCCGTATAGGATTATTACAATAATAATTACAATTTGTAACAATTTATATTTCTAACTGCTATATACTTATTATCAAAGATAATAGCAGTTGGTTTCCTTAAAAAGTATTTTGCTTCCCACGATGAGACGTGAGACGGTATTATAAAACGTAATTTTCATAAAAAAACTGCTTTCACTCTTTTAAATTTTATCGTAAATAAAAAGGTATTGTCATCAATTACTAGAGCTCCTCACTATGTGGGGGATGTCTATGGATATAGGGGTAACGCCTAAGAAGTAAGTATATATAACAAACAAATTAACCACGTTACTATAAAACTGTAAAAATAGAAAACAGTACACACAAAGAAATAATATATAAAAAAATAGAAAAAAAACACAGACAATATAATACTGTAAGCTTAAAGACAGTCGAATATATAATTGCCACATTTACAATCACCGAAAACAAAATAGGTATGTACTATGTACGGAAATGCTATGAAAATATATTTGTACCGTATGTAAATTATGATGCTCTATAATTTACATATGGTTTGTATGTCCGACTACGCAAGAGATCAACTGTATTTATTACTGTAACTGTATCTTTTTATGTTTTTTTTTTATTATATCCTTTTTAATTGCCTTTTAGTGGCGGTTTTTCAATTTTTTTTTTTACTTTTATCCATTATTAAAAACATCATATCATCACTTTTCCCTATTTGTTTAAAAAAACATAAAAACAAGTTGGTGAGATAAACATAATTTAACCTTGTAGTACTCCTTGTCACGTGGGTTCTAAATACATAAATATAATATTCTAAAAAAAGAACTCATCCTCTTTATTATCAAAACGCTTACAAAAATGTGTTCAATTCAATTCAATCAAATTATTTCAAAATATTACTGAATATATTTACAAGAAATCTCCAATTAACCTGTCACTCCAAAATACGAAAATAACGTATGTAGAAACACCTACATATGTGATAGGTGGGTTAAGACGTGTGAGATAGCGTGCGACATTTTCGCGACGATCCGTTGCGATTCGCCAACACATCTGCCAAGTGATAATGCTATTTATAAATACTACTAATAGTATATTTTAGTAAGCGCGTGATCGAACACTTTAAAATGACTGGCTATTTTCGGCACAATAAATATGCTCCTAACTATAAACACGGAACAGAATATCGTTCAATATGCCTTCCTACTTGGCGTCGTGTAGCGTTTTCTTTTTGAGTACAAGAGTGTACATATATTACAGTAAATATATACAACAGGAAAGGTGTAAAGCTGAAATACAGAATTAACGTGAAAAATACATTTTTAGCTACGGCACTGACAGGTGTTCTCTTTTCAATGAATTATAAAGCGAGTTGATTAATTTTTCAAGTACGAACTTTAACCTTTCTGATAGGCTTCCAATAATTTTTCGATTTTTATTAATTATCAAAGTCGATTACACTATACTCTTGTCATAAATAAAAAGAATTCGACATACACACTAAAGTGATAAAAGGATTATTGGTAGTGCTTTTTTGTACTTGTTTACATAAGTACCTATTCCCAGTAAATATGAAATTCATATTTACTGTGAATTGGTCTCTCAAGAACTCTTCGTACTTTATAAATTAGCGCTTTGATTGACACCGTCTGCATTCTGGTGATGAAAAGTACCGAACGTCTAAGGTTAATTAAATTATAAATTCTATTGTAGGTATATCTCACGGCACAACTTTTCATGATTTTAAGGATCAAAATTGAGGAGATCGGGAAATTATCTGTGATATGCTGAAATAAAAAATATATATATTTTGTTAATATATGAAAAATACGGCAAAGATTAGAAGTGCCATAAATCTTTTCAAGACCTCTGAGGCATTTTTTAAGGAAACGATTGGAGACAAAATATGTAGTTTCAATAAATCGTGAAATACGTTTAATTACCTATGTGTATATTAGTACTGAAATTCAGTAATACTCAATGTATGATGTAAAGATAAAGGGTAAAAATCACAATCCTAACAATATTCTTTCCAACCCGGCCAATATTCCTAGTACTTATAACCCACCTAATCAGCAAACATTTCAAGAACCCTTTATTGCAGTGTAGTATGTCGTGCCGATAACCTCACCCTTTTGTTTTTGTTTTATAATTAGGTTTATGTTTTATAATTATTATTACCTTACTTTTTCATTTATGAGAACTTCAATAGAGAAAATGTGTATAATGATATGCAATTGAGTATTTATATTCATTTGTTATTATTAATATATTCAAATGTAAATATATGGCATTCAATTCAGTAATGAATAATATAAAGCTTGTGATCATTTTAATTGCCAAAATTTATACCTAAAATAAATTTTTCGATGACGGATATAAATTATTGGAATATTTTAAAAGTTTCACTGGGCTGTTAACATGACGTCAAAAATGGCATTGTCTAATTGACATTTCACTCAAGTTTTTAATCAGAGCGCATAATGCCACTGGGTGGTTATTTCTCTTGCTCCAAATACTTATTTGGCAAATTCAGTAAATGACGGTAGGCTTCGGGGAAATTGAATTTCATTGGAATGCTCGAAGTCGTGAATTTTGGTAGAACATGCTTGCCACTAATTCAAACGAGCGAACGAGCAGTGGATACGATTCATTATGGTTGTAAAATTGGAAACAGTTCATACTGGCATAGAATTCGTTTTGAAAAATAACATAATTGGCTTAGATTAATTATCTGTTACAAAATATTCAAAAATATTTATACGTTATAACACAGATAACACAATACTATACCAGGTTTTATTCAATAATTCTGAATTTTTTCTAGTTTATGGAAATAAACATAAAGTTCATATGTAGTTTCATCATCTGAATTGGTGTTAACAAAGAAAACATATATGAAAGCCATCAGCGATATTTAAAGAGGGAGTTGTGTTCATGGCCCTTCGAGTATACGAGTATAACGATTCTGGAGGATACTGGCTTTGGAGTTACGACAATACCGATGTAATTATTTGTAGATTACGACAAATAGTACGTATAACCACGGTCAGCGTGACATCGGGTGTTCTATCATCATGACTTCACATCTGCGCCTGGAGGTTATTTTGTGTATATAAGTGCATTGAGTGAATAAATAAATGGACAAACCGTGAGTACATTGGAGAGGAGAATATTGGGACATTAAGGTTAAATTATATACAAAACTTGCTAAGTGTCAAATCTATACTAATATTATAAAGCTGAAGAGTGTGTTTGAACGCACTTATCTCAGCAACTACTGGTCCGATTTGAAAAATTATTTCAGTGTTAGATAGCCCATTTATTGAGAAAGGCTATAGGCTATATATGTGCCGGGGTGGACTGTTTGTTATAAAATAAGACGACGGTAGGTCCTAAACACAGTAAAAGACCCCACCCAGTGTTATTAAACACCCTTAATAACATTTAACTCCATCAAACAAGGCGATAATTATATCAAAAGTAATCTTAGTAAGTCTAGAGCCTTTAGAGTCTACGAAAAAAAAACTATAACTATTACCCCTCGGCCGCATCATACAGACATTACATCTAGGCAATAATATGAGACGTCTCGACAGAGATAGGTGCAACTTTTCAATTGCGATTAAAAAGGGGTTACTAAAAATTCGACTATATTTTTTTGTGTTTGTAACCTCTTAACTTTTTAAATGTTGAACCGATTGTTCATTTTTTTTTTCTTGAAAGCTCGTGCCTGTCGTACGGTCGCGTTAAAATTCTCTAAGTCTCTCAATTTTTTTTATTGTCATGCAAAATCGGCCTCGTGACAAATTTTACATTTTTTGATGTTACTTATATGTAGTTTAGGACTTCGCCTACCACGCGCAATTAAAATTTCATCATGTAAATACATAAAATTAGTAACTATATATATAATTTTTCGCAAATAATTATAAAATGTTACTTTACATCAAAATAATATAAATTTTACCATCGTATACTAGGATAATAAGGATTCAATAATCGAAAAATACTGTGTTAAGTGCCGTTTATTAAGCGAAATTGCCAGTTTATACTACATTACATTTCCACTAAATCAAATTTAATTTCATAGTGAAATTCACTGTAAATGCTCGCAATAACGCTTTAGTACCTGTCTTAACAATTATAAAGATAGGGCTCAAATACGAATAAATTATTCATCCGAATAAACCGGCTGGGTTGTTTCCCAGGAAAAATATACAGTATTTGTTTCATTCGAAATGGAGCATCTGCTGAATGCGCATATTTTATTTGAATTTTCTTTATTTTACACCCAAAAAAAAAACAGTCCGAGCAGCGGGCTGCAGGAAAGATGAATTTATATTGTTTCTTACAGTAAAACTGTATGACTTACTAAGTCAACCGATGACTTCTCTGTAAGGAGGTACAATTACAGATCGTAAATGGGACCAAATCACAACAATTTCTATCAAACACTAAAGAATCGCGGCAATCGGATAAAAACTTACAGAGCTATCGAACAACAAGACCAAAAAATAAGTGTATATATAAAAAGATAGATAGAAATAAAAAGTTTATTGTCGATATAATGTTACAAACTCAAATAAATAATAATCGAAATAAAATAAAAATGATAGTCGGCGTGTCTACCGAGATAATCCCCCTAGTTGTCCCTTTGTTTATTAGGTAACTAGTAAAATTTAGTTATCTGTGCCTTTACGGGGGATAAGTCGTCATTTTACTCAGTCAGTCGCCTTAGGCACCGATACGACCGCAAGCTGCTTTATAATAAATTTTATGTGGTTTCACTAAAATCTCTTATCATATCTAATGCCACTCGGTTTAGAAACCAGGGAATAGCATAATAATCTGGAGAAGCCACTTACTAACGTATATATATATATTAAATTCTTTTTTTATTAATTAATTGCTTCTGTAAATTGAAAACATCAATTAAATGGTCATATAAATCCAATTAATTCCATACGATGCCTTGTACAGTTTACATAAGCTTTAATTTAACCATCGTGATCCATTAATTTATCTAAGATTCTTCATCCTTTCTTAATTTCACCTGAAATAACTCGTTTACCGGACATAAACGTTTGATTTATTAAAGGCGGCGCTAATGTCCAAGGAAGTTACTTAATGCTTCTAATAAAATATTAACTTTCAATTTCTTTCATCTTCTATACCAATAATAAATCATCTGTACCAATTCCGTGCCAATAAATAAGATTTTTAGCTGTTATATTATTAAATATTTACATAAATGACTTAGTATTATCAGAAAAATGTTCCTGAATGACTCCTATGTAATAACAGTTTTTATGACATCAAATATCAAAATTTCAAGCAAACTGTTTACCAAGATGTATTGTAATCTATTTGTGGCAGTTATTAGCTTTGTTTGATTTCCTTAACATCATTTCATCAATAAATGTACTAAAGAAATTATTTTTGTCGACTTGAGAACGCGTCCATAAAACTTGTTTTGCATTAAAGTCTAAAATAATACATATTTTTAAACATAAGATTAAACCGACTTCATATCCAAAAATGGACCAAAAACAAATAAATATAATAATTATAAGCGCTTCCCTCTCAACTACTTGGCTCGGTGTCGGTCAAGACAAGAGTTTACTTGTTACATACAACTAGTTTTACTACGTTTTTGCTATGTAAAATTAATTTCAAGAGTATGTCGTATTTACTCAATAGACACTTCTAAGTTGTACCTGTCTCAATCTATAATATAAGAAGCCTGGGTAAAGAAGGAATATAAATTAGTGAAATATAAAGCAGTGAAAAATAAGGTAAATTTTGCTATCTATTATACAAATTAAAATGGTCAGAATTTGACAAGGGTTAACGAAAGTTATAGGTTCAGTTGTGAAATAACTTGCATCTGAAAACAGTTAAAACAGGTCGTTGCGAAACAAAGTTGAAATTGAATAAGTAGGTACCATTATTCTAAACTTTTTGATAAAGCTCATTGTTTCATTTATATTGTTAAAATTAACTTCAGAAACGAAAAATATTGTTACTCATTTTTGCTAAAGTTTGTTTATTCGCTGGAGGATTGATATTTAATGTTTAACACAAACCACTTTACATTTATCATAGAACGGATTATGTACCTAATTAGATTCTAATTAGGCAAATGCATCATAAAATGCATTGGTCATATAGTGCTATTTCATAGAGCCACTAAAGCTACAGTAGGAAATAATTTGCAAATCAGTGAACCGCAAATAATCGATTTATCCATCGATTGACAAAACCACGTTGTTAGCTATTTGAGGAATACGTCACGTCAATTTGTCGAAACACACGATTGCTTGTTTTATATTTCAGGCTAAAATCACGCCACGGACTTTTTCTGTTCAATGAATTCACAGTTGCTCAATCTTCATACTTATTGCTAATCACATATTCACGTTAATTTGACAATTATTTAGTGTTCTCAAATTATAATGGTGTTTAAATAAATAACATATTATTGTTATTATTTAGATTAAGAGAATTCGGAAACCTTGATACGACAAAGCCATAGTTTTTAAACAAACGTAAAAATAAAAAATAATCGCGAAACGTTAAAACTACGTAATGCGCGGTCGATCCCTAACTATTAACATACGTATAAACTAATTAGGCAAGGTGCAAAATTGCGTTTGTATCAAAAGACTAATAATGCGGCAGCAATGCTCATTCAGCAACCATCAGGGTGTAATTGGGCAATTATTCCGGATAAGGGATTTTATTCTTGCGCAAACATACTTATTCATTTGCAGTTTGTTCTGTTTACGTTATGTATTTTGCAAAGTGGTTATTAGAGGTTAAAGCATCCGATTTAGACGATTTATTCTTGTATTATCGTTTAAAATTATGATCTACGGAAGCCTTTATTCGACAACCAAATCAGAACATAATATTAAAAAAAATTATTCTCCTTTTTTTTAATACAATTTAATCATTTAATTTTTAGTTTTATAGCATTGCAATGCTGTATAAATGAGAAATTTTGAAAGAATAGAAAAAATCCTGCCTCGTGATCAATTTTTTTCTATTCATTTAAAACTTCTCACAATTTAATCAATTAAAAACATTACCATGTATGTAATAAAAGTATTCTTCGCGTCGTGTAACACGTAATATAATTTATGTTTAGGATATTACATAGTTTCATTATAACTTGATGATTCACAATTGCGTCATGAATATAAAATGGATGGATCAGAATTCAAGGTTTAGGCTTCCCTTTAGGTTTCTATGCATATTTTATTTGCGCGGGTCTAATTTAAGTGTAATTGTCTCTAACATATATATTTTTAACAATGACGTATTCTTTGCATTAACAGTACACATAAAACTTCCGGTTTAACTTCAAATTGAGGCTATGAAGGACACATAAACAAAAATTAATAGAAATATTGCTTAATATTCCCCTCAAGAGACTCCCTTTCTCGCTCAATCACACACACACTGACTACATCTAGCTCTATCATTACCTTGCTAAGACAACAAAAGGAAAAGACACATCTCATTCGAATCTGGATGTTATTTTAGATAAAACACTTTAACGTATTTTAATCAAACGCAGTTATTTGAACTTACTGTACAAAAACTTAAATAAGAACAAATTAAATTATGAGTAGGTATATTTCAATTTATCTAAATAAATAACATAATTTCTGTATATAAAAAGTTGGAGTGGCTCAGTGGTGAAGGTCGGACTTAAAAACAAAATGTCGGTGGATAGAGACCGGCAAGCGTGTATTATATGAATTATTTTTCAATTTATTTGCACATTATTCACATCACCACTGTCATAAGGAAATCGGCATTTCTAAAAATCAAAAGTTTAACGATATGTGATATATGCCAAGCGCACTTGGCTTCAACCCTCATAGGAAGGTCGACGGAGAACATTCATATATGGGCTCATGATGATCAATTTATTTATAGTTACACTGTTTAGAAACTTTACATTTGAAGTATTATGAATTTGTAGGTGTTTGTTATATTTGTAACGATTTTTTTATAGAAATTGAACTGAAATATCATAATCCAAATCAAATCATATTGAATCAAATTCATTTATGGTTTCGTTTATCCGATGCTTCAAGATTAATTGGTTCGATTCGACGCTGTTTTGCATATAAATTTGATTATATTATGATACATGAAAATCAATTTATGTAAATTGAAAATGTAGTGAGCTATATTTAATGGCAACAAATTGCCAACACAATCATTTTTGATAATTATATAATTGGTATTAAAAAAATTTTAAATACAATAATTTTCACATTCTAAGTTTGATAATGTTTCATATATAATTATCAATAATATTTCGTAATGTATATGCATTAAAAGACAATAACTTTTCTATTTCAACTAATTATCCAATGTTCAAATAAATATTATACATACAATAACAAGGCTTTAAAATGAGGACCACGTAATTTTAATAACAAAATAATTGGAACTTGAGTTTTTTCTTCATGGCAGAACAAGCAAAGGTGCAGGTGGACCAAATGACGTTAAATCAACACTAGTAACACTGGTGGTGTTTCGGGTGCTTTATCAGTACTTTACTTAAATGACGAATGGCGTTCTTTTCTCAATTATTCGGGAACACCGCACGTGATCGTTCCTTCATTCTAAAGCTTCATCGTACGCGAAAGGAAGTTAGTAGTGTAGCTTACGGTGGCGCAGCACTAGCCACCAGCCAGCCAACTGTAGATGTTGCAAACGGTATTGATATTTACAAGTTTGTTTTGGTAATGATGAGTATTCCTTTGAAGTGTTTATACGGCTGGATTAAAGTGCATTTCCTTTACTAGCATCCTCATAGAAATCCGAGGAGTTTCACTAAGAAATAACAAAATATATTCTATTTTATACATTTTAAATATATAAGGCCTGTCTAGACATTTCTTTAAAAAGTGAAATAATATAAGTAAAAATTATTTCGCTTGTATGAGATGTGTCAAGGGGGGTTCGTCAGTGTATTACAAATTTAATGGATACAATATGTTGATATCAAGTTTCCGAGAAACAAAGCGTATTTCCGGGAAAATACTTATACATTGAGACTTGAGCCTATTGAATTGAAAACAATATAAAGTGTCATTGTTATTTTGTTTATCATATTCTTTAAAGAAATATACAATGCAATACATTTATGCAATATGATTTATAAAATTGACAGTAACCTTTTTTGTAATCTTCCTAGCCTTCCTTTCTAGTTCTTGTTCCTTCCTAGTTGTGGACAACACAGGTGAACTAGTTAATTTTCCAAAATTAAAACATATTATTTCTAAGATGAGGTGGCAACAAGGTAAAAAATTTACCATATACCTAATAATACGCTTACTGTGATTTAGTTTTTTACTAAATCACAGGTTTATTGTTTTCTTTGAGTTTTAATTTAAGATGTTTTTCTCTGTGGTTAGTGTAACTAAAAATGTTTAAAAAACTTATGTTTATCTATGTGCCTGTATGATCAATAGAAGAATTTCATTAAAAATACAATGCTCTAAATATGGGTTAATCATTACCTCCGATTACCTTTTGTTTTATAATCTGAGATAATTCCTTTTTTAATCGTCACAATTGAATTTTTTTCACTAAATTGTACGTCTTTTAAAGGTCCTTTGGAATTTTTTTCAGACATTTGACGTAAAAACAAATTAGCTCATATTGTACCGTTAACTACATCTGAAAGTTTTAGACAATGGGAAAGTTTCGAAAAACATAGTAAATAATCGTTAAAATTGATAATGAAAAGTAATTTTTACATATATATTCGTCTGACGCAACTCCACGTCAATAATGTCAATATTCTCAGACATTTTATTGACATTAAGCATATTCGTTCAACTTTGTTATTGAAACGAGGACATAAATAAAAAACAATCCTGCTATTTTTATATATTAATTCCGCGTATTAATGTATTTATACTTTGCTCTACCAATATAAATTGATAGATTATTTACACAAGATCGCTTGTGCCTTTGCTGGTGCGTTAATAACGGTTCATGGCCCATGACAAAAACTGCACGTAGAAACGTAATAAGGATGGAATATAAGGAAGACCAAATCCATTATATAAAATACATTTGGTTTCTGTACGAAGTCTTTCATGAACCGGGTCAAATATCCCCAGTGACCTTTCAGTTTGTATTTCTATCCCATGGAAATGTAAAGTACCTACTACGTATTCTATCCTCTGTCAAACAGTGTTCGGAATTGTATTAAATATAAAGTGCTCTAAGTCGAAAGCATTGGACGAACTGAGAAGTCGGCCAACTCCAGAATATCGTTCAAAAATTTATATCCGATTTGAGTTACTAAAAATTACTAAAATATATTTAAATGTACTTCTACATGAACTGTAGAAGCGTGAGTGACTTTAAAAAATAATTTCTACTCTATTCATAATAAATAGTCAACATTCTAGTTGTTTCATAAAAGAGTATTTATTTCTTATTTTTTTTTAACGTCGGTTTAAAAACGTCCTACTGTTTTTAAGCGAAACGAAACGTAAGTATTGTTTTAACAACATCAAAGAACGAAAAGATTTCTTAAAATAAATTTTTCATGTACCATCTACGCCATAATTATAATTTATGATATATTTTCCGAGAATTCAATAAAATAATTGTTATTATATTATAGGAAATTAAAGTGAACTAAATATGAATATGCATATTCCCAGAATATTTGTCGAAGTTTCCGAAATGTAAGTTATATTAAACTGTTTATTGCTGTTTGGATATATTTTGATAATTGCATATAAAATGCCCTTAATACAAAATAACAATTAATGTGTATACAAAACAGCAAAGGAAATTGACTAAGACAATAAAAACAACAAATGAGGTAAAATAAAACAATAAGTATAAAGCACATTTATTGAACACAGAACACTAACCTGTTTTCTAAAACGTGCAGGACCACGGGCACAACGTCTACTTCATCAGGGGGTGGAACTGCATAGCTTGGTGATGGCGGTGCTTGGGCTGAAGTCAAAGCGAGTGCCTTGTAACGTGACTGTTCTGCCGTTGGTAACACAATATCCACAGAACGTGAACGTAGGCCTGTCCCAGGAACGGTTAGTGATTCAACACATTCACTTAATTCTTCAGCTCTAGCGCCACCCGATACTTTCGAAAAACACGAATCGACTGAGGCTGCTCGGTCGCGCTTCAGTTCGGGCACTGCTAAATATATGTCATGTACTATTGAATCTCTCGGTCCACTGTTAGCATTTTCCTCAGAAGCTCGAACATTTTCTAGGGAACTTCCCGTTGGCTCCACAAAGAACGCTTCTTGTCGTGATATTGAACGTCTTCTTTGAGGTAAGACAGGAGGTTCATCAATTGGCGGTTGTAATTCAAATGATGGTGCACCAGGCGAAGGTGGAGGTGATTGTATTGGTGGGGGAAGAAGCATTCGCTTTGGAGGGGCTGGGGCAAGAAGAATTTTTGGTGATTCAACATCACTTTCATCATCTTCCTCGTCATCATCTTCTGCAGATGAAGAAGCTGGTAGTCGTTCAGGGGTAGTACGTTCCTCGCTTCTACGTGCTAGCCATGTCTCCATATGTCGACAATGGACGCATGGTGGCGGGGTGCCTTTTCCAGATCGACGCCGTGACCACAATCGTGGAACCTGCATTAATAAATTTATTAATCTTACTTCCCTTATTTTTACTTAAATTTTATCACAAAGAAATCTAAATCGGCAAATTTTCTTAAAAAAAGACATTATAATCTTTGACAATTTTGAATGATGGCCAGAGGAGCTTTGTAAAATTGAATTACTTACATTTGTAAAATAATAGCACGCTCACCTCCAAATAAGTGCCAGAATCATCAGATCCGGCGGAGTCAAAGGATCGGCTCCTCGCTCCAGCTTGCGGCACCGACAGCAGCGAGCTGGCACCGGCGCCGCGCGCAGCTTCGAGCTGGATCTCATCGAATGACGCCGACCGGACCTTCATAATTTCATATTAATGTAATATAATTTCACATCATTGTTAGTTTTATACCAGAGTTCTTTAAAAAACCCTTTTCAGTTGGATATACGATTAAAGTATTAAAACATTCAGTGATATATAAATGAAAGTTATAGATTATAAAAGCTTTTATCATCGGTACAAATACAGTTAATTATATTTCCATTAATTCGGGTTTAGCTTGAAACATTTATTGTGTTGTTAGTTGCTTTGGTTGATCAAGGTGAATCATTATTTAACATTTTATAAATGGTAACATAATAATATGTAAATAAAGTCGTGAACTGTTATGATGTTATTATTTGAGACAACTCTGATAACATCAAGTGTATTTTTTTATCAATTGGTCGCAATCGAACAGACAATCAGACACACAGAAAATAAAGGACTAACTATTCGTTTTGGGGTCTATAAAACATCCATATTGCAAAAAGAAAATATTTGTGTATGTACAGAAGTGATTTGATTACTGTTTTATTTTATATAAAGATATAAATACTTTTTAAACATTATATTATAATATAATATTAATTTATTTTCAAATAACAACAATGATTAACAGCACACTATATACATAACTTAGCAAAATAAAATATAATGAAGAATTTTATTAAGATTGCATAAATTTATATACGTTAGGGATAAAATTTTAAACATTTTTAAATCAAGTTGTGTTTCAAGAACCCTTTGAAACTTCATACAAGCTAAGTAAAAAACTTGTTGGAAGAATGTAGGTTGTATTTTACGGGTTCTTAACATAACTAGAAGATGTAGGTACTTAGAAGTAGAAAAGTTAATTGCCTTTTCTAAAACAAGACCACTTCAAAGAAAAGGCGAACTACAGGGAATTTAATCTCACCTTAGCCGACTACAGTTCCTATGAATTTACATACATAAATTTTATTTTACATACGTAATAACTTTGCTTTGTATACTGAGCTAGCAGTTAACTACTTGCACTAAAATATTGAAATTTGAAT